>NC_053493.1:73004347-73304347 GCF_905171775.1 Rana temporaria
ACTGAGCTTCTAGTCATGTAATTCCTGTATGTGTACAGTTCTTGCACATGTGTATAAGTGTATGCACAGATCAGCAACTTCTGCAAGCTCTCATCTTGTGACTTACTGTAGTTAAAATTTTGCAGTGTGATCACTGTGGGAGAACACACTGAAGAAATGCTTCCTTCTGCCTTAAGCAGACTGATGATCATCATCCCAGACAGACCATGTCAAAATTTTGGTGATGCCAACATAAGAGAACTCCCACGCATGTGTATGAGTGATGAAAATAGCCAAAGATTGCTACCTGAAAGACAACCAGTTGAAGATGTCAGCGACCAGTGGGGAGCTCCAGGACACTGTAGCACTGTAAAGAAATTGAATATAGTTCAGCTTTAAAATCTGCAAAAATATGCAATAGATTTATCAAGTGCCTTGCTGTAAATTTTCCTGCAAGTTTCAGGTTTCCATGTCAATGACAATTAAAGGGGTTGTAAAGGTTCATCTTTTATTTTCTAAATAGGTTCCTTTAAGCCAGTGCATTGTTGGATCACTTACCTTTTCCTTCGATTTCCCTTCAAAATTATTTTTTTTTTGTTTGAATTTCTCACTTCCTGTTTCGCCTCAGTAAGCTTTCCACCATCATCCGAGCGGTGGAAAGTCATTTAGAACAGCTTACTGAACACCTTACTGAGGAGGAACAGGAAGTGAGAAATTCAGACAAAAAAAACAAAGAATAGAAACATTTAAAAGGGGAAATTTAAGGAAAAGGTAAATGAACCAACAATGCACAAGCTTAAAGTAACCTATTTAGAAAATAAAAAACGAACCTTTACAATCCCATTAACCTTAAAACGGCCCCCCAGCCCCCCGTTTTACTTACCTGAGCCCGTTCACCTGGTGCGCTCGCCCCCGATGTCCTCTTCGCCGCTTAGCCTGGCCGTTGATTGGCTAGAGTGGATGGATTGAAAGCAGCACCGCCATTGGCTCGCACTGCTATCAATCACATCCAATGACGCGGCGCGCCAAGGGGCGGGGCCGAGTGATAAATTGAGCGGCTATAGCCACCGGCTGTATCACGGGGAGCACGCCCGAAAAAGCTAACCACCATGCGGGAGAGCTCGCATGAAGGGGATTAGTTCTTGTGGGGAGGAGCTGAAAACCACTAGTATTTGCCTCATGCAGTACAGCACATGTTCTTTGCATAGAGTTGATCAGGGTGTTGATTGTGGCCTGTGGAATTTAGGTCTGTTCCTCTTTAATGGCTGTGCGAAGTTGCTGGATATTGGCAGGAACTGGAACATGCTGTCGTATGCGCCAATCCAGAGCATCCCAAACATGCTCAATGGGTGACATGTCCGGTGAGTATGCTAGCCATGCAAGAACTTGGACGTTTTCAGCTTCCATGAATTGTGTACAGATCCTTGCAACATGGGGCCGTGCATTATCATGCTGCAACATGAGGTGATGGTTGTGGATGAATGGCACAACAACGGGCCTCAGGATTGCGTCACCTCAAATCAAAAGTGTTCACTATCACAGATTTACCCTGGTTCACACTGCTGCATTTTGACATGTGATTTAACATGTCAAATCTGCAACACTGCATCTGTGATGCTGCACCGATTTAAAAAAGTAGTTTCTGTACTACTTTTTGCGATTTACATTGACATCTGTGCCGAAACCGGCACAGATGTCTCTGTAATCGCGACCAAAATTGGGACTGACAGGCGGGAGTGAAATCGTGAAATCCGATTATTGTTAAGCCTGCCTTGCCTACACACGATCGTGAAAAAAAAATGCTTGAGCAAAGCACGGTGACGTACAACACGTACGATGGCACTGTAAAGGAGAAGTACCATTGGGTCTGCTTTTGCTGATTTCGTGTTAGTAAAAGTTTGGTGAGAGACGATTTGCGCTTTTCAGTCTTCGTGCTTTTCAGTCTGTTACAGCGTGATGAATGTGCTATCTCCATTACGAACACTAGTTTTATCAGAACGAGTGCTCCCGTCTCATAACTTGCTTCTGAGCATGCACGTTTTTTTCACGTCGTTAAGGCCTACACGGGACCATTTTTTAAGACGTTAAAAACGACAACGTGAAAAACGATGCGAAAATGTAGAGCATGTTCTAAATTTTTAACGGCCATTTTTAACGTTGCAAAAAATGCTCTGGAGCCCACACACGATCGTTTTTAATGACATTAAAAAAAAATTAATTTTTCACATCGTGCAAAATGGTCGTGTGTACGCGGCAGTAGACAGATTTGTGAACAATATTTGAGAGAAATAGGCGTTTTGTGTACTTAGAAAAAGTCATAGGGCCAGATTCACAGAGCAAGTACGCCGGCGTATCTACTGATACGCCGGCGTACTTTCAAATTTCCTGCGTCGTATCTTTAGTTTGAATCCTCAAACCAAGACACGACGGCATCTGGGTAAGATCCGACAGGCGTACGCCTTCGGATCTTAGATGCAATACTTCGGCGCCCGCTGGGTGGAGTTCGCGTCGTTTTCCGCGTCGGGTATGCAAATTAGCGATTTACGACGATCCACTAACGTACGCGCGGCCGTCGCATTTTCTAACGTTGTCTGTAGTCTGCTTTTTCCGGCGTATAGTTAAAGCTGGTATTTTGCGGCGTATAGATAGACTTGCCATGTTAAGTATGGCCGTCGTTCCCGCGTCGAAATTTGATTTTTTTTTTGCGTAAGTCGTCCGTGAATAAGGATGGACGTAACTCACGTCTAAGTTAAAAAAATTACGTCCTAGTGACGTCATTTAGCGCAATGCACGGCGGGAAATTTTGTAACGACGCATGCACAGTTCATTTGGCGCGGGGACGCTCTTCATTTAAATGAATCACGCCCCCTACCCACCAATTTGAATTCTGCCACCAGAAATACACTACGCCGCCGTAACTTAAGGCGCAAATTCTTTGAGGATTCGAAGATCCGCCAGGTAAGGTACGGCGGCGTAGCGTATCTCTGATACGCTGCGCCCATCTAATTATCTGTGGATCTGGCCCATAGATTTTTGCGTTCAGCTTATGATATATAGGGGCAAATACAAAAGTGTTGTCCTTAGAATTTTGCTCAGTATATATACATATATTTAATTAATGGCATTTTATTATTTTAATTATCTCTGTCTTTTGAAGATAATTGGGGACAGTCTTGAACAAAAGTCTTCAGCAAATTTCTGACAGGCCTCCTTTTTTTTCAGGATCTGTATGTGTATGCCCAGCTTTGAACATGTGTGGTTCGTTTCGTTCCAAACCTTTTACAATAGTATGGGATTTAAATGAATCCGAAAAACAAATTTTTGGACACAATTTGAATAGTTTTCAAATCTAATTTGAATTTGAATAGTTTTCAAATCTAATTCAAATTTTCAAAGAGAATAAAATAGAATAGAAAATAAAAGAACAAAATAGAAAAAAATATAATAAAATAGTAAATAAAAGAATTGAGAACATTGAATAGAAAAAAAGGGTTAAAATAGAAAAAAAAAAAACGGTAAAACAGAACAAAATAGAATAGAAAATAAAAGAACAGAATAAAATAGAGTAGAAAATAAAGGAACAGAATAGAATAAAAAAATAGAATAGAATAGAAATATAACTATCTTTTGAAATTCTAATTTCAAATAGAATAAATTTAAATAAAATAAAATAGAAAAGAATGGAATAGAAAAGAATAGAATAGAAGAGCATAGAGGAGTGAATAAAATAATAGAATAGAAAATAATAGAATACAATAAACAATAGAATAGAATAGAAAGAATATAACAATATAACCGTTTTCCAAAATTCTAATTTCAACCAGAAAAAATTCTAATTTCGAACAGAAAAAATTCTAATTTCGAACAGAATAAATTTGAAATTCTAATAGAATAAATTTGAATTTAAATAGAATAGAAAAGAATATAGTATAATAGAAAATAAAAGAATATAATAGAAAAAAATAATAGAATAGAATAGAAAAGAAAGAATATAATCATCCCCCAAAATTCAAATTTACAATAAAATAAATCTAATTTAGAATAGAATTTGATTCAAATACAATTGAAATGGAATTTTGAATGAAATTAGAAAAAACGATTTGAATTCAAATAAACAAAACTAATTCTGAAAACGAATTAAACACATTTAACTAAACACATTTATGTAAATAAAGAAAGGAAACAATTGTTTTTATCTCAATTTGTCAGTTTCAATATTTCAAAGTCAGAAGACAATATTGCCTGTCTGAATCTTATACTTTGTGGAATCCTAAAAAGAACACAATTGTATACCTTATTATGATAAATACTACTACTACTAATGATTAGCCACACATCCAGCACCCATATGGAATTTCAATAGGTATCTCTCTGTACAGAAGTTCTTGGAATGGACACATCTAAACGTTATTCCCACAGGAAATTATTTTCGTCTTGTCTACCTGGCACACATCTCATTAAGGTTTTATCATCACTCATTACATGTTTCTAAAACAAACATTACATTGGAGACTTTTATTATATCAACATATAATCTGCCTGTAATGTAATTTAATAACAGTCTACCAACCTTTCATTTGTATGAGAAAGCTTTCTGTAAACATTGGAGGTGTAACATTATCAATCCAGCTGCTTCCTTTACCATTAGATGTACCTAAGCACTGTCTGCACAATAATTCATACTTTCTAGAACACGTTTTCAAAAGAAACAATGAACTGAATGTTATTATGATCATCACCACAATTAATCAGTACCGCTCTCTAAATGTTCTGTTATTTGTTCTTTTGTTACCTGTGTAGTGCTACCCCCATAGGAGCCGTTGGCTCCTATGGGGGTAGCATAGGAGCATAGGAGCTGTTCTTTGCCTTGACCTCTTTAAGATCTTCAGCCCTCCTGACACACTAGGTTGACTGTACAACAGTGGCAGCTGGTGATCAAAATGTTCCGGGAGTGGGCACAGTGGCAACAATTGATGGCACAGTGGCTGCGTTTGATGGCATGGCACAGTGGCGACAATAATTGGGCACAGTGGCTGCGTTTGATGGCATGGCACAGTGGCGACAATAATTGGGCACAGTGGCTGCGTTTGACGGCATGGCACAGTGGCGATAATTTTATCGCACAGTGGCTGTGTTTGATAGGCACACTGGCTGCGTTTGATGGGCACAGTGGCGGCAATTGTAGGGTAGGACACAGTGGCGGCAATTAATGGGCACAGTGAGGCTGCAATTGGTGTGGTTTTTTTTTTTTTTCGTTTGTTTGCACCCCACTCCCGGAACATTTTGATCACCAGCTGCCACTGTTGTACAGTCAACCTAGTGTGTCAGGAGGGCTGAAGATCTTAAAGAGGTCATGCCATTGTCACCACTGTGCCATGCCATTGTCGCCACTGTGCCCATCAATTGTCGCCACTGTGCCATGCCAAACGCAGCCACTGTGCCATCAATTGTCGCCACTGTGCCATGCCAAATGCAGCCACTGTGCCATCAATTGTCGCCACTGTGCCCATCAATTGTCACCACTGTGCCATGCCAAATGCAGTCACTGTGCCATAAATTGTCGCCACTGTGCCATGCCATTGTTGCCACTGTGCCCATCAATTTTCGACACTGTGCCATGCTATTGTCACCACTGTGCCATGCCATTGTCCCAACTGTGCCCATCAATTGTCGCCACTGTGCCATGCCAAACGCAGCCACTGTGCCATCAATTGTCGCCACTGTGCCATGCCAAACGAAGCCACTGTGCCATGCCATTGTCGCCACTGTGCCCATCAATTTTCGCCACTGTGCCATGCCATTGTCGACACTGTGCCCATCAATTGCCTCCAGTTTTGCCCCCCCACCTGGCACTTACCTTTCTCGGTCAGCCATCCTCGGATCCTCTTCTATGATCCATCAAAGTAGTCCCGCCCTCGATGTCGCTTCAACCAATCAGGTTACCGGTAACCAGAACCGGTGAACCTGATTGGCTGAGACGCCTGTCAGTGTTAACCAGGGAACGCACACCCCCTGCGTCCCTTGGTTAACTATTTGGAAGCTGATTACAGCCCTCAGGCTGTAGTAGAAAAGCCTATCAGAGCCGCTGGCTCTGATAGACACTTCCAAAGCCAACCAGCTGCTGTTATTCAGGTGGCTGGGGGTCACCAGGGGCCACTGGTAATGCACTGGAAATGGAAAGGAAATGCAAAGGCATGGCTTAAATAGGAAGTTCATGGGAGGAGCAAAGGCAGGGAGCTGTCCATCATCACAGTTGGCACAGCAAGAAAGGTTACTGCTAGATGTGGCTAAAGTCCCAGGTTCAGATGCAGGCCCTGACATTCCCTTTGCTAAATCTAGTCTTAGATATCCAAAGATAGCCACGAGAGGCAAACAAAATAAGAAAAAAAAATATTACAGAGAGCATCCCCTTTATCCAGCTGCCCTAGCCACTGACCCACAAATGCTATTTGTCATGCCCGACAAGAGGATAAATCTATGGGATGAATACTTTATGATAATAAAGTGCTAAAATTAGTACAGGAACATCCAGAGTTGCAGTTCAAAATGATAAATGTGCAATATTTGCTGACCTACACAGATGATTCTCCTTCATGAGCAACAGAAGCAAAAATTGCCCAGAGAGGACCAAGGTTCCCTATAATTTCAAAGTTCCCACTTTAGTAGTGATTGCTAGACAGGAAGGATAGTTATATCACTGCAGAAGTAGAAGTAGCTTGGATGTTGTTTGTAGCTCCATATGTAGTCTATTCACAAATGAAAGGCCTATATACTTTGGTCTACTCTGCATTCATGCTATACAGTACCGTTTGTGGATGTAAAACTGTGAGGCCCCGTACACACGGTCGGACAAAACCGATGAGAATGGACCGAGGTTCAGTTTCATCGGTCCAAACCGACGGTGTGTATAGCCCATCGGTCTGTTTTCCTTCGGTCCAAAATTTTAAAACATGCTTCAAAACCAAACCGTTGGACCGCTGCCCGATCGGACCAAACCAATGGTTAGTACAGAAAAGCATCGGTTCAAAACCTGCACATGCTCAGAATCAAGTCAACGCATGCTTGGAAGCATTGAATTTCGTTTTTTTCAGCACGTCGTGTGTTTGACATCACCGCATTCTGACCCGATCGGTTTTTGGAACGATGGTGTGTACGCATCATCAGACCATCAGGCCACTTCAGCGGTGAACCGATGAAAACGGTCCGTTGGACCATTGTCATCGGTTTTGTCCGACCGTGTGTACGGGGCCTGAGAGTGATTCACAAAGCTGGTCCATAAGCATTTTTCGTGCATAAGACATTTGCCATCGTCAGTTCCTTGGTGTCATATTTCTTTTAGTTCTGTGAATAGATGAGTTGAATTTACTGTTAGTTTATAAAGTAGTACATTACTCTTCTTGCTTCATTTGGTGTCAGTATTTTAACACAGTTTAATGAAAACTGTTCTAAGTAAATAAATTAAGTCAAGCGAGAACATTTGTATTCATACAGCTTCACACTATGTGAGATATTGCTTTCCACTAAACAAGGGGCAAAGAGCATATTTGACTATGAATTTGGATACCATTTGCTGGATATTGAATTTTTTTTATCATGCATACCATATGCTTGGCATACTCAGAGATGTCCACAAAGATAGCAAGATGTTAATAGACCAGTAAGAATAAAACAATGGCTTATTCAATAAGATGTAGTGAGCTGATTGCTGTCAGAATCTGCCAGGGCTGCACTACATTGTGGACACCTAAACATAAGTGGCTCTGAATTTATAAAGTTCAAGAAGGTTGTCAGTAATCCAACATATCACAAGCAGCAGGATGCAGTGTGAGTTGATCTTCTCCACATTTAAGAAAGGGTATGTTACCAAATTTGACTTTGTTGCAGCCATTTAGAAGACCCAAACGCATTATTTATTCTCCTCCAGGCTTTTCTGCAGCAGCACACTATCTTTCTGCCGGTGTTCTGCTTTAAATCAAGTAAATGTTATTGTGCAGCTACATCAACTTGACTCACAAATTGTTCTTACCAGGAGAGCAAACAGGCTCCTCAGGAATGTGCATTGGTGCACATCCACAGTAAGGTGCTCCTCTGCTCAGAGGCCACCAGGAGATGAGTACATGAGTGCACAAGGTAAGTATTCCATTTTAATTAGCCTTTGAAAAAATAAGACAGTGAAAAACAATAATTTTATATTGGCTTCTGACAAAAAAATTAGGAGTGAGTACGGTAATCAGAAAATAATCAAAGGAAAAATGTTGCTCTGTGTGCGGTTCTTACTGGGTTGCCAATCATCTTCATCATCCCGATAATCAACACCAGAGACTATTTCTGGGCTGATGATTGACAACACCATGTATATGTACTCCTTGAGCCGCCCCAAGCTGTCAGGTGTACAATAAAACATTTTTAAGGTCTCTGGGCCAATCATCTTCATAACATGGTTCACAATATCCAGCACATGCTTCTTAACCTGTTCTACAGTACTGTATGTGGCATTTGGCTTACTGCATTATCTCTTTGAACAGCTACCTCCCAGAGCCACGTCCTCATAACTAAAGGGATACAAGACCACCTGAAGTATGTCCCAGTTTCCATGAGGGCCTTGGTCTGCTTGAAAGACAAGTAGTGATTGCAGCTTTTGGATCCTTTGTGCTTCCTCGATAGTCCCTCCTCTAGGGGAGCAATGGAGGAATGAACTCCCACTGCAAAATGGCACAATTCCAGATTTGCACTAACATAAAAACAGCATGGATGTACTACATGTTGTGAAATCACTGACTATATGTGGTCGCATAAACTGTTCACGCCAGGGTAATTTTAAAATAAATGCACCAGATAGATTTGCTAATCCCCAGTTAAAGAAAGGCCCGATCACATGACCTGTTAAAGTCAATTGGTGAACAGTCCACCAATCATGAAGTGCTAAATTCTTCGAATGAAAGGGAAGCCGTGGAAGTGCATATGTAAAATATATATATATATATATATATATATATATATATATATATATATATATATATATATATATATATATATATATATATATATATATATATATATATATATATATATATATATTAGTGCTGTCAGTTAAACGCGTTATTAACGGCGTTAACACAAACCCATTTTAACGCCGTAAATTTTTTGTATCGCGCGATTAACGTGGCGGCGTTCGGGGGTTATACCGGGATGATGCCTGCAGCCGCAGGCATCATCCCGGTACCATTGTTTAGAGCGGGCGATCGGCTATCCAAACATAACAACCGATGCGGCTAAAAGCCGCTCGGTTGTTATGCCGGAGGAGTGGGAGGAGACATCCCCCCCCTCCCGCCGCCTTTCGCCGCTCTGACCGGGCCTCCCGTCCCACCGGGAGACCCGATCCTCCATCCGGCGCCTTCTGTGTCCAGGCGGAGACTGACACTAAGCCGTAAACTGCTTTGATTCAGTTTCCGCATTGAAACTACGGAAGCGGCGTCATGACGTCACTTCCGGGTTTCTCGGCTGCCAATGGCGCCGGATTTAAAAAAGTACACAGTATTCAGAATCGCCGTTTTTGGCGATCTGAATACTTTGAAGTGCAAAGGAGGGCTCGGAGGTCTTTTAGACCCCCGATCCCTCCATAAAGAGGACCTGTCACCACCTATTGCTGTCACAAGGGATGTTTACATTCCTTGTGACAGCAATAAAAGTGATCAAAATGTAAAAAAATAAAAAAACACAATTTAATATTATAAAAAAAAATAAAAAAAATAAGAAAACAAAAAAAATGTTTTAAAGGGTGAACCTCCTTAATCGCGCGATTAATCGTGAGTTAACTATGACATTAATGCGATTAATCGCGATTAGAAATTTAGAAATACACACAAATGAGAGCATGTGCAAGATACACCTCTGCTTACAAAGATTTTGAGCACCATTGTGGGGGCAACCAGTGATATTCCACTCACAACATCTGTACTGGTAAGACATGTTTAGTGCCTACTGTCTCTGATCATGCAAAAATAGGTAAGCATTTCACATTCAATAAGGTTGGGGCTCACCACAAGCAGTTTTGCACTCCTGCAGTTTCTGGAGACACTGTCAATTTTTTTTAAACATGGTGGTTATCCACCACTCCTATAATAAATCAGCTCCAATGAATATGTTCAAAGTGTGGTAACTCACAAACTAGCCATTGGCCACTATGGATAACTGCATTTTGTACATTGTCATTGCTCTTATCTCTGTCTTATCAAATTGCCTAAAGTTGTTTTAAAGAAAGTGCTAATAAAAAGCCACTTTACTTTGACATAAAATAGCAAAGGCCAACCATGGGGTCCTTAAAGGGGCAGGTGGAAAGATTGGAAATTAACTGTTGAGGTGTATGTATGTATTTTTAAAATCCTATTTATTTTTTGCTCTCTGTCCCATTGCAGAGATTTTACTTCACTTCCTGACACAGAAACCTGATGTGTGTGTCTGCCCGTGCTGGACGGATGTGTGTACCAGTATCTAATAAAGATAATCAATTTATTAAAAAATTCCTTCAGAGGGTTTTGTAACTAATGTCTACACAACATATTAAGGTCTTAGGCTGTTGTTTCTCTAAAAGAGACCCAGTGTCCCCACACAGTGTAAACACACACATGTCCCCAAAATAATGCCCCCACACACATGTCCCCACACAGTAAAAACACCTGTCCCCCATATATGTCCCAGTAAAATCATATGTCCCAATGATTATCTGCACACATATGTCCGTGATCATCTGCGCACATCTGCCAGTGATCAGACAAACCAATTACTATACACTTAACGGATTTTTTTTACCGAAGACGTGTAGCAGAATACATTTTGGCTTTAATTTCTGACAACATTTGATTTTATTTAATTTCTTTTAAAATAGAAAGTAGAAAATACATTTTTTTTTTTCAAAATTTTCGCTCTTCTTTCGCTTATATCGCAAAAAAACGGTGTCGTGACTCGTAAATAAATACCACCAAAAGAAAGCTCAATAAGTGTGAACAAAATGATAAAAATTTGGGTACCGTGTTGCATGACCGCACAATTGTCATTGAAAGTGCGACAGCGCTGAAAGCTGAAAATTGGCCTGGGAAGGAAGGGGGCGAAAGTACCTAGTATTGAAGTAGTTAAAAAAAGATAAAAAACACATTTAGGTACAGTGTTGCATGACTGAATGATTGTCATTCATAATGTGACAGCACTGAAAATCTAAACATGGCCTTGGCAGGAAGAGGGTGAATGTGTCCAGTACTATTAAGAATAGTCTATAGCAGTGGTCTCCAAGCTGTGGCCCGAGGGCCAGATGTGGCCCTTTGCTAGCCTTTATCTGGAGCTTGGGGCTTTATTCCTCCCACTGATATGAGGCCCTATTCTTCCCACTGACACCATCAAGGGGTCACAATTTCTTTCATGATACCAATGATGGGATACAATTACTCCTACTAATAGGGGCACTACTCCTTATCCTACTGACTGCAAACTCTGACGCCATATTTATTCTCACCAATGCTGGGCCTGGGACATTTTCTACCCCCGCTGGCCACAATCCGGCCCTCCTAAAGTCTGAAGGACAATAAACTGGCCCTTTGTTTGAAAAGTTCTGAGACCCCTGGTCTATAGTCTGGCCAAAAGTTCAGTTTTATGACAAAGCAACACACTTAAAAGTCCAGAATCACTCTGAAGACTCCTAGGCACAAGAAGTCCACTGCTATTTTTCGGGAATAATTCAATACAAAAAGGTAAATCTTTTAGGGCATTCCTAGACCCAAAAACATTTCTAGAAGTTCCCTACCAGATAGCAAGTCTTAACTATTTAGGCTCAGGTCCACTTTTGATAATAAACGACCATGCATTTGAAAGCATTCTGCCTGCCTCTGGATCAACTTAACTTTTATAGATAGCTCTTAAAAAATATATATATATATATTTTTTATTTAGGTAAAAAAGTTAAGCTAGATGATCAGGTGTCTATGAATTTTTGATAAGTGGCATCTGCATTGCAACCTTTGTTTAGATTTAGTGGCACTATAAATAAGTGGTCCTAAAATAAAGGGCATTCTGTGAAGAATATACAGTAAGAGACTTGTATGGAACTTCCAAGAGCTGCAGCTTGTTCTAGACAATGCATGGTTAAAGGCAGCCATATAAATAAATAATGTAAGCATTTTTAGAGCACTTTGCCGAGAACTGTTATTGCAGAAAATATTGCGCTGTCAACTCACATTAAAGGTGATTTGCTTTGACTGATCTTTTGGGACATCTAACAACGTTTATTTTTGTCACATATTAAAAATATATTTTATTACACCCTTCATTGCTGTTAAATGTAGATACAACACACTAACAACACTTACAAGTAAATATACATTCATTTTCTTTAGATAGATTCAAGTAAAAGTTTTAAAACTGAGTTTCTTACATACTCTTCCTATATGCATGCACAAAGACAGCCATGCTTGTTTAAAAAAAGATTGCAAGATTCAATAAAAACAGGAAGAATGCAGTTATATGAGCCTACCAATCAAACTTTAGGTTTTTCTCATAGGCTGCTATAAACTAAAATATGGCTGGTTGCTATACCTTAGTTTTCTAAGCTATAGCACTAACTTATAGAATAATCTAAAGTACAATGTTTTAAACTATCTTGAAAAAAAAAAAAACATAAAAAAAAAAAAATTAAATGAATTTAAAAATCAATTGAAGAAAAGGAGCTGTTAAATAACTGTACCTCTTTAAATGACTGATTCAGCAAATTAGATGGCAAGCCAATTTTTTTTTTTTTACATTGTTACATATTTTATATAAACTTTTAGTGAATATTATTTAACTATAACATTGAGTTCCTGCAGAAATTCTTTCAGGAGCTGAAACAAGCAGAGAATTTAAATATTGGTTTTATAATATAAAACCAGTTCCCACCTGTAGGTGGTGTCAGACTCAATTGTGCTGATGTTAACAAAGATCCCAAGTTAAATATTACACTGTTCGATATTGTAAAAACAAAAAGATTCAAGTTTTTTATTACGTGTCTTGTTTTCATACATGCAGATAAGGATCTATCATTTTAAATTAAATCCCATATCAGTTCTTGAATGTTAACTACTGAATGTGAGGATGCACGCTGCTTCATTCCTTTATTTTTACTGAAATTATAGATTGACCAGCAGTCTGCCTGTATGCAGTATTAAAAGTTCTCTGCTCTGGAAATTTTAAAGCTGAAGTTTAAGTATATATTTTTTTATTTTCCAATAGTTCTTTATTGAATAAAAGTTGGGTTGTGGTAAAGTCAAAAAGTAAATCAGAACATATAATTCTACTTTCAATAGATTTTTATTTTTCCAAATATAGAATACAATTACAGTATGACCAAAGGCCGTGTCTACAACATCAAAACATTCAAAAAATAAGGCAAAATGTCAGCAACAAGGCCTCAACCGACTTCATATTGCCCGATTGTAGGCTGATTAAAAGAAATATACGAGCTTGCTAACAGGGGAAGGGGAGGAAAAAATTTTTATATAGTGGTCACTCGCTCAGGGGAGTCCTACCTGTCCCGGGCACCCCTAATGGGATCATTCTGTGCAGAACATATAATTCTATAATGCAGTATTGAGTATGAGTATGAGCCCCATTAACAAGAGTTGGTATGACAATAGGCATCATTATTTATAGCATTGTTATATTGGTCTAGCTTCGACAAATGAAAGCATACATATCTCATACCTGACCAATGCTGGGGGGAAGCTACAAAACACTGTAGAAGTTGCCACTACTACAGTGATAGCAGCAGTCTTCTTAGTCCCCTACTGCATAGTAACCACAGGGGGTCACTGAATCGAAACATTACCACCATTCAGATTTTTTTTTCAATCAATACAGAGTTCTCTGATTTGAGGAGGCAGAGATTGTGACATTATTGCCCCACCTCTCCACCTCACCCAATCAGAGAACTACAGTATGTAACTATACTATAATGCTATGCTATACTTAAATTTCAACTATAAATGCTTTAAAGTGTTAATTTAATAACAAAATATAGTTCAGCTCCATTCCTCCAACCTCCAATATTGTCCCACTGTACCCCCCCCCCCCCCAGCCCCAGGAGTGCCCTCCAGATACTCGACTTCCCACATTTGCTGCCAGCTCCCTCCAGAATTCTCATACACCACAGGGATACAAAGTCTGCTGCAGAATTCCCTAAACCCCTCTCCCGAGCCCCAATATCCCCACAGCAATATACAGAGTCTCAGTGCACTTTAAAGGCTGTATATTATTCTTCCCATTGACACCAATATCAGGGCTTCTTTTCCTCTGACCACCTATGGCAAAGCGGTCTTCCTCCTTCTGACCACCAAACACAACATTTCACATTCCTTTACTTTTATTGTATGGGTATACACTTTTTTCTACTGCTCGGAGAATTCGGATGAATTTACTGGTCTCACCAAGGTTGAGGACCACTGATTTAGAAGGCCAGGCATTAATAACAGTCTTCTGTTCAAATTGGAAGTCTCCTTGAAACAATTGTTATGCATATCTGTGTTATTTCAACATCCAGACTGTGACCTGCTGAGCATCAGGGGATATGGAGCAGCAACAGCTAGACTACCAGTCGTTATTTTACCAGACTTATCCTCTTGATTTTTTTCACTCTAGTGATTCAGCAATAACATGTTTCTTCCCACAACTGCACAAATTAGTGGCGTGTCTTTGAACATTGCTATCATTTATTGTTTGAAGTAGAAAATGACTGTCCCAGAAAAAAAAAATAGAAACTGTAAAAGCACAACAAAAAACGACATGATGATTGGTTAAAATAGAGATAATGAATTATAATTGTGTATTTGAAGTTTAGTAATGCAAATTAAACATTATTATCATTTGGGTATGTTAATCTCAATTTATGTGACATTTGTTGATTGAATTCTCCAGCTGTGATATGTTCACAGGGAATTACAAGAGGGAATAAAATGAAAGGCCTATTTTCAATTGAATCTTCCTATTGTCTGCCTATAGAAAATGTAATTTATTACATTGCTGTAGTCAAAACTGTTAAAAATAGCATAGTTTACACTGAAGATTTAAATATAAGTGACTTGCATTACTACTATCAAGATCATAAATGTAATATACTGGGCAGCAGATAGATAGATAGATAGATAGATAGATAGATAGATAGATAGATAGATAGATAGATAGATAGATAGATAGATAGATATGTAGCGCCCCCTTACTTTCAGTATGGGCACTACGCTAAAGTTAGTGGGGAATGGGAGAGTTACTTTGCTCCCATTCACAATTTATTTAAATTAGGACTTCTGTCATTCCAGAAATGTCCACTGGGTCAGTCTGTACTCCAGGGATGTGATATCATCCCTGGCCAGCAGTTGGCGCTAGTGGGGTTCTGGCAGAGCAAGTTTTTCCCCAGCAGCCAATTAGAGGAGTTCTCCCCTCGCAAGGCATGCTGGGGAGGAGTATATCTGTGACAGGTGTCATGTGTTCTAAAATCTTTGCAGGGTCCCCGTTCCAGGTGCGGCATCCACCTTCAGGGTGCGCGCATCCATGGACCCCGCCGGCGTGGCCCACCTGGCCGAAATTGCAGACTACTCAGAACCTCATCCGGAGGTACAAGGGGACCCCAGTGACTTACTGGGTTCCCGGTTCTATTGAGAGGATCCCAGGCTGGGTGCCATTCGATTGGGGGGTCGGCTTGCGGAGGACCCAGAGGCAGGTTGTCCAACAGGGCTTGAACAAACCAATCAGGGATCTGGTGACCAGAGTGCTGACAGGTATGCTTGCTGTCATCTGGTGACCTATGCAGAAATCTACTGTGAGGATTCGCTCCATTTATCCATCTAGCTCACTTACTGTAATTGGCCTGTGGCAGAGCCAGGTCTGTGAGAGAGGCCTGTTCCTCCCAGAAATCCAAAGTAACACCTCGGCTGCCAGACTTGTGAGAGGGGTCTGTCCGGGGGTGCTTCACCCACTCCAGCTAGAGTGACGACGAATCTCAAATTTGATACTACTGAGAGCAAGACTGCTCTGTTCATATCCAGGCCTGATACCGCAAGGTTCTCCCTTTCTTTTTATCAGCTTTTATTTCCTAATTGATGTTGATGTTGGCCGTGTTGGCCTGGAAATAAAGCATTGGAAAAACCTTTATTCACTGTCTGGACCTTCGCTCACTGCTTTGTTTCTACAACTGCACCCCTGGGCCACATCAAGGTAACTCAATATGCCGATCCCAAAAACAAACCAGCGGCTCCTGCGGGGGTAGCGCTACAGATAGATAGATGGATAGATAGATAGATAGATAGATAGATAGATAGATAGATATATAGATAGATAGATAGATAGATAGATAGATAGATAGATAGATAGATAGATAGATAGATAGATAGATAAGATAGATTGATTTCAAGCATTTACATTAATATTACATAGCCTTCAAGTTTGCTTTAATAAGATGTGTACATTAGGTAGGTTTGTTATATTCAGAACTGGTCACACTCTCATGTCTCCCTGTGTTTTTCTAAACATGCCTGTCCTTTATTTTGGTCACTGACAGACAAACTTATAAATAATAGAAGAATATTACATACAAAATTATAGCTCACCAGGAGTTAATCCTGTTTCTACCTTTTTTGGTTAACTGTATTCTCTTTTATGAAGGAATCATACATTTTTCTTTTTGTACATCTTTTAACTTTTCTTGATCTGGCTGATCTTCTTTTAGAAAACATGTGACCACAACCTATTGCTAACACATAACATACTATTAATTGAAACGTAACACAATATAACAATAAAAAAGGCACTGTGAACATAAAATGAGCATTATATAAAATAAGCACCACTGTAAAAACCAAAATGACCAGGTGTATGACAAATAAAGATTAGTCCATCCTGCCACAGTTCTAAATGAACTTGAAAGTTTAGGGCCGGATTCAGAGACAACTTACGCCGACGTATCTGTTGATACGCTGCGTAAGTTCTAGGATGCGCCGTCGTATCTATGCCCCGTATTCACAGTACAAGATACGCCTGAATTTTGACTTCCTACGACCGACGTAAGTCTCCTACGCCGTCGTATCTTGGGTGCATATTTACGCTGGCCGCTAGGGGCGCTTCCATTGATTTACGCGTCGAATATGTAAATGAGAAAGATACTCCGATTCACATACGTACTTACGCCCGTCGCAGTAATCTACGCCGTTTACGTAAGGCGTACGTCCGGCGTAAGTTTACCCCTCATAAAGCAGGGGTAAGTCATGTTAAGGTATGGACGTCGGAAACGTCGGAATGGCCGTCGTATTTTACGTTGTTTACGTAAGTCGTACGTGAATGGGGCTGGGCGTAAGTAACGTTCACGTCGTACGCATTGAGCCGTCGTATCTTAGGGAGTATATGCAACATGATTCTGAGCATGCGTGCGCATGCGCCGTTCATACGGCCATGCATTTACATGGGATCACGGTTAATTTTAATACAACACGCCCACTGCCTTGCTACTTTGAATTAGGCGGGCTTACGCCGGCCATTTTACATTGGAAAGAAAGGGAGCAAGTGCTTTGTGAATACAGTACGAGCCTCTCTATGTTATGTCGGCGTAGCACATATCAGATGCGCTACGCCGCTCTAAAGATACGCCGATCTCTCTGAATCCGGCCCTTAGTCTTTAAACAAAAAGTGCTCCACTTCTCAAATAAAAATTAGGCCATCCTTCAACAGTTTTATATAAACTTCTCAAGAACGTTCAATCTCTCTGCCATTTTTAAAAAGTTCTCCAGTGCTCAAACACCTCTGCCCAGCTAGGACTCACCAGACAACAATGCTTCTCTTTTTACAGATTGGCATATCTCACTTATACGGATGACTTCAATCTAATGTGGCTTCCGGTCTTCACTCTCCTCTCTTGTAAAAAAAAATAAAAAATAAAAAGGTGGCGCCAATGTAAAACCGTTTAGCTAACCATTTGACCGTTTAATTCGTGGTGAAGAAATTGAACTTTCTTGAGAAGTTAATTTTAAACTGTTGAAGGGTGGACTAATCTTTATTTAAGCACTGGAGCACTTTTCATTCTTGGTGGAATGACTGAGCTTTTGAGTTTATTTAGAACTGTGGCAGTATGGACTAATCTTTATTTGTTATATACCGGGTCATTTTGGTTTTTACAGTGGTGCTTATTTGATGCAATGCACATTTTATGAGCACCTTTTTAATTTGTTAAATTGTGTTACATCTTTTGGGTATAATGAATTGAAGGCTGCATAAAATTGTATATTTTTGGGGTACTGTATGTCTGTAGCACTGAGTTGGGTGATTATATTTATTAATTGAAATGTTGTTGCACATGTATGTGTAAAGCAAAGGTGGGTTGAATGGCGCTACCTACTGGTTACAAGTGGTATATGATTTAACACTATGTGAAAATGTGATAGGAATGCTATATGTCCTCATGCATAAAACCAACCTGCATGGGGATATGGTAAATTAAAAGTGACAACTAACATCTGTCAGTGATTGTGATAAGAACACTTATAAGAGGTATATACCAATAATAGTGTATAAACATAAATCACATAATACAAAATACAAAAATTGTGTGGGTAGACTCAGTCCATTTGACGTAAGTAGACCCTATTCCATTTAAACCTTATACAAATAGGTTCTCCAAAGGACAATAGTGTTTCCAAAGAAAAAAATATGTATGACAATATATTAGCAAAAATATATATTAAAAAAGATGCTCAAAAAAGAAGAAAGAGGAAAACCCCAAAAAACGGAAAAAATGTATATATATATGTTCTGAATTATGAAGTAAAGGAAAAAAAAATATATATATATATATATATATATATATATATATATATATATATATATATATATATAAAAATAGTTCATATAAAGTTCATCAGAACCAGCAACAAATCCAAGGTGACAAGTTTATTTAAAATAGTAAAAATAGATAAAACAAGCACAGCATAAAAACTGGCCAAAAAAACACAATACACTGCAAAGTATGGGTCTATGCGTAGCATAAAGGAACTCGAGGAGTGCGGCGTACGGTTCCCCTGCGCTCCAGCAGATTCCCTCGCGACCCGGAAGTGACATTGTATGCGTGGCTCCACCTTGGAAATGTATGTGTACAAGTATAGTAACAAGTTTTTGGAAATTTTGATACTTACCGCATACTAGGCCAAAACACTGCTAGATGAGGAAGGACTAGATGACCTGGTCATGGAACTTGAGTTTGGGGTTCAGACTTTTAGGAAACAATAGAAAACAAGATACCGTATTTATCGGCGTATACCGCACACTTTTTTGCCCTTAAAATCAGGGCAAAATTGTGGGTGCACGATATACGCCGGTACCCGCTTGCCGCGCCGTGTTTGAACCACTGCGCCGACATATACCGAGCGCAGTACACTCGGGTATACTCGGGCAGGCTCGGCTCCTCTCGCGGTCACGTCCTGTGTGTCCTGTACGTCCTTTATGCGAGAGGAGCCGAGCCTGCCCGACTATACCCGAGTGTACTGCGCTCTGTATATGTCGGCGGAGTGGTTCAAACACAGCGCGGGAAGCAGGGATTCGCCTCGGAGACAGCTCGGGAGGACACCACGATGGCCGCAGAAGGACGCCGGACCGGACAAGGCCACCGATGGATGCCCTTGCAAGACACCAAAACTGTAAGTATAAAACTTTTATTTTCCAGGAATTTCAGGGCTACATTAGGGGTGCGCGCTATACGCCGGAGCGTGTAATAGGGAGATAAATACAGTAGTTAACATATCTAGGCTTTAGTTTAAGGCTTGAAACAGTGTCTACATTTTGGGCTCAATTTAGGAAAAATTTCATATGCTTACCTCACACAAAGGCTGCATGATGTCAACTTCTGGAGATCATTTCTGTGTTACATCATAATTAACGAACGTTGACCTGGGAATGGTATCAAGAAGGGGGAACTGCTGTTAGAGGACATCTTGCTTGGTGTACGTTGATTTGTGAATGACATCACGAATGGGGCTAGAGGACATTAGTGTGTTGCAGGATTCAATTGCTGCAGGACAAGGAGGGCAGGCTGCAGCCAGGACAAAGTTGTCAGCTAAAGTTGCTGTGCAAAGTGACAATTGGTAGGAATGATGTGGCTGGGGGCATTAGGGGGTGGAATGATCTGCAAAGAAATACAGGCATGACAACATGACAGAAATTAGTCAATAAAGGCAGACCTCCACTAGATACATTTTGATGGATTTTTTCCCACCTACTCAATCTACTCTAGTAAAATTGTTAAAGGTATGGGAGCTTTTAAATACAAATGTGTAGGCTTTACACACAATTTTTTCAAGTATAGTAGGTTTATAGGCTCTTGCCCCTTTTTGTTTTTCTTAGTCTAGAAATTATTAATGTTGATGAAATTTACTATAGACTGAACAGGATCCGAAGCGGTTAATTGCTATTTGAAAGTCTTTTACAACGTAGACAACGCTATTTAGAGTAACAAGATTAAGAACCCTTTGACAGAATTTAATAATTTACGAATTTTAATAAATAATACTTACTTTTCTACATGTAATATCTCAGCTGGAGACATGTTTTCATCTGTAACTACGTTCAATGTTAATGTTTTGAATTACTTCAAATTACTCTGAAATAATGACTTTATTATGCCTCAGTATTAAGAACTGTAAAGTCACCTTAGTTTCATATGGTCATCATCTCATCTCACTAAATATGACAAGTTTAGTTTCAAGCATACTTACTATATATATATATATATATATAGTATATCTCTATACTGCTGATTCTACTGATATCAAACAATGTGAGAGGAAGGTATTGCCTTTTCATTTATCTGCAGTTGATAATATAGATTATTATGTTTCTGTTCATAACAGAAACCACTCTCCAAGTACTAACTGTGTGTACTAGTTTATTACAAGGAAGTGTGCACATTTGTTATCTTAAAACCCATGTATACATGTTTTTCAAACAATTCCCTAGGCGTTTAATGTGGACTTATCTATAAGCTGAAGTTAGCTATCTAACAGGAAGTCGTAAGTTAAGACGTTAAGGCCAGGGCTGTCTTAATGAGAGGGCACACCTGCACACTGCCCAAGGGCCCCAGCTGCATGGGGGGGCCCTGCACGTTCCCCAAAGCAGCTGGTCCTTCAGCCTATGCTGCCCTGAAAGTGGGGGCCGCATGATGGCACTGAGAGTGATGGATACACAGGGGAGGCAGGCTGGCAGTGGTGCACCTTGCTGTGCAGAATGATACATATTATTTCACAGCCAGCAGGAAGGACTGGAGCGCCAGTGATGCTCTGACCCAGCCCCATGCAGTTTGAATGCTTGGGACTCGAAGGAAGGGATGTAGAGAGGCCACAGTGTAGGGGGTATCAGGGATGTAGTGGGGTCACAATACAAGGGGTATATTATGGTATATGGTTACAGCGCTGGGGGGACTATCTAGGGTGTAGAGGGGTCAGAGTGCTGGGGGGATATCTAGGGTGTAGAGGGGTCAGAGTGTTGGGGGGATATCTGGGGTGTAGAGGGGTCAGAGTGCTGGGGGGATATCTTAGGGTGTAGAGGGGTCAGAGTGCTGGGGTGGTATCTGGGGTGTAGAGGGGTCAGAGTGCTGGGGGGGATATCTAGGGTGTAGAGGGGTCAGAGTGCTGGGGGGATATCTAGGGCGTATAGAGGCCATAGTGCTGGGGAGGCATCAATCTAGCAGATATATTATATGCACAGGACAGCTTTGTTACTTTATGTATGTAGTATTTTGCCACTGTTTCTTTGTTATACAGAATGATTGTTCATGTAGTTAATGGGGAGCTCCACCCAAAAGGGGAAGCTCCGCTTGTCTGCCTCCTCCTTACTTGATGTCTGTTTACCTGTTTACCTTTATCTAAAAGCATTACTTTGCCCAGGGGCCCATGATGCTATTAAGACGGCCCTGGTTAAAGCAATCATTACATGAATGCAATTTTAATATAAATCGTGTGGCAGTGCCTAGATACCCTAGACACACTGGGGTTGATTTACTAAAACTTCCACACAGAGACACAATGCAGAACAAATCATGATATCCCAACAATGGGGAGAAGATTAGTTGCAGGAAACCCACTTTACCTTTTTAGGCACAGATTCCTCTTTAAGTAACATTCACAATTTTTCAGATCTTTAAGCAGGAAAGTTGCCTGTTAAGGGAACACATGTTCAATATTTGCACTGACTGCTGTAGGTTGGATACGGGTATAGCTAGAGATCAACAATAGCATCATCAGGCAATAACCCTTATGGAGGTTGCTATTAGCACCACAGATGTAGTGTCATGACATCTTTACTTTATGGCTGCAATGACATCATATTACATTTGGGCCCGAACTACAAAAATAACACTCTTGCAAATTTGTATTTGGATTTTCTGTGTGCTGCTTTATATATGAACTAAGTAAAATGCAACCTGCTGAGCTCTAATAACATAAATGAGCAACTATTGATTTGTTATGAGAGCAGTGTGAAGTTAATGGCAACGTTCTCACACCCCCTATATGACCTAGGTGACTTGGAATGAGAAAAATATCCACGTGGAATGCTTCCTTTTTGATCTTTTGAACCTCCTCCTTCTAAAGAATATGTTGCAAGTTTGACTCTGATTGTGCGGTAACTGTGGTATGAGCTGCCAGGCCTTCAGGGAAGCAATCTTGATTGTTTTCCATCGTACCTTTTAACTCAAGCTATCTTTGTGTATAATAAGATGAATATATGAATCCAGTATTTCATCATTTAGCAATGTTTACTTTTTGTTAAGTAAAAAGCCTGTGTACATCAAATGAAAAGATTTTAATTCTGGTTCAAATACAGCTGCACTAATTCTTATGTTCCACACAGCTGTTCGCCGTATTGGCAAGCATCCATATTGATACGTTCGGTCATGTCTGTGTTTTTTCATTATACAATTGTCTGCCTGATACAATTTGAAAAAAAATATGTAACCACCTAGTGAAATCTAGATGAATTCATGAGAGTATGTATATCACAACAAATAGCTTTTCTAGATGGGTATACCCCATATCAGCCAGTGGACGTCTCAGTGATCAATCTTGCCTGAGATGCTTCTGCCACCTTGCTTTAAAGCAATAGTCTCCAAACTGCCGCCTTTTGCTTTTCTATTTCTGGCCCTTGAGGCACTATTCCTCCTACTAACACTAATAATGGGCCATAACTCCTCCCACTAATACCAGTGATGAGGCACAATTCCACCTTCTACTGACCATAGGTGCTATGCAATTATGCAAATAGGCCAATATGTATTCTGCTACATAATTTTGGTAAAAAAATCCCAATAAGTGTTAATTGATTGGTTTGAAAGTTGAAAATTGAAAGTTATAGCATTTACAAACTATGGCATATATTTCTGGAATTTGTATTTATTTATTTTTTTACTAGTAATGGTGGCGATCAGCAATTTTTAGCGGGCCTGCGACATTGCAGTGGCCAAAAATTACACTAAGTGACACTTTTTTGGGGACCAGTGACACCAATACAGTGATCAGTGCTAAAAAAATGCACTGTCACTGTTCATATGACACTGGCATGGAAGGGGTTGACAGGGGCAATCAAAGGGTTAAATGTGTCCCTAGGGGGGTGCTTTCTTACTGTGGGGGATGGTGGTTTAACCGCCATTCTGACTCTCCTCAGAATGATTGGCGGGTCCCGGGGGGAATGTTTTTTTCTCAACAAAAGTGGAGTTACACTTTAAGTGGAATTTTTTCCTTTGTCCTCCATGGGAAAACCAAAGTTCTCTTTAAAGGCTTTCAGGAATATATGATTAGGGAATTTAATGGGCCCTGGATGGAGACTGGTCACAGCTAAATGGCTATTTTTGTTTGCTATGTGCTGTGTCAAAAGCCTCTGCTGGTCACACATTTAAATTAAGTCTCACTCAGGCCACTTTTATGCCGGAGGTCCAATCAGATTCACTTGTCCAATTTTCAGACGAATCTGATTGGAATCTCTATGCTAGTCTAGGGATGTAGGTAGATGTGAATGATTACAGCTGACTACTTCTGAGCCTGTCTTGGTCTGAAATAAAATCTGAAGAGCTCTGGGTCCATTTCTTTGGACATATAATGTACATAAGGGATATATAGTAGTCAATTCCCAGATAGCAAGCAATTGTACTGCAAGTTTGAAAATGACTTACTAATCTATTGTTAGACTTGTCAGGCTTCACAACTTTGTTGCACAATTGCAGCAAGTCTGCATTGCATGACTCCAGATCAAACATTCTGCAAGTCTGCTACAAGTTCTGGTTCAGTTATAATGTGCAATGGTCATCCCACCACAGGGGTCACTGTGGCTGAATTGTCATGCTGTAGACCTCCAGAGCTCTTGCTGTAGACTCACCAGTGTAATTTTGCACTTTGCTAGAGACTTGCCATGTAGATTTGCTACACTTTGTAAAAGTGTCAACTTGTGCTTCAAGTGCTCTGCAAGTGTACAACTTGCCAGTGAAAATGTGCAGCAAGATAACAAGACTTACAATTCAACACTGTCACAATTTATGGCAAGCTATCCTTGCTATCTGGGTTGTAAACAGATGTATGCACGTTTATATCTGTTTGCCCATGGACCCAAAAAGGGTCTGGGAGAGCAAAACAGAATGGATACTGATGTCAAAAGCTGCTAAGTGTTGTAGTCCATATGTCACCCTGCCCAGCCAGACACACAGCTCTCATTCACCCTCAGGCAGTCCTTGAACTTTGTTTTTTTATTGAGAGGAATAAGCTTAGATGGGGATGGGATATTTATGAGAAGCTCAAACTGATTTGAAGAAAAATATACACGGGACTGACTATATACACCTCCGGGTATATACAACTCCAATCTTCAACTCCAGCACATCACTTGCTTGCAGACTATCTCTCCTCAACACCTCCAGCATATCAGTTTCTTGCACTTCCCGGACCAGCTAGCACTGATTTGTAGGCATGACACTGGCTCAGTCAGGCCTAGGGTGGATGCCCTTTGCAGGCAGGGACCATGGTCCCCATTTGTGTAGCAAAATATGGTAGTTCTTAGTGCTAGCTTTCTACGTGGCTTCTGAGCCCAGCACCCCATTTTCAAGCCCTGCCAGCCCTCTTGGCTAAAGCTGCCTCTCTCTCCACTGCCCATAACACCACTGTCCATCCTACTGGCTCTGCACCCATCCCAGACTGCAATCTACCAGTCCTCTTAAGTGTGCCTCCCCAGTCCTCTCCCGACTGCTTATCACTCACCAGCCCTCTTGGCTGTGACCTGTTGTTCGTCTCCTGGAGACTTTTCCTGATAGTGCTCTCCCGCTGTCCTCTCTGGCTCCCGTACCACCTGTCCAGGACACCTCCATGTGTCGTGAGAAGGGTCCTATCCACACCCGAGCCCCAGGCCCAAGGTAACCCCCTCCAGGACTGGGAAACTCCCTCAAAGTCCTATCACTCCATCTCCAGCTTCCACCCGAACATCTCCTCCACAGCTGGGCTGACCCTAGGTATTTAAAAAGGCCTGCTCACTGCCACTCCAGATTGGGGATTGGTCAGGGGTCCTTAGAACACCCCAGACAGCACCACTTCCCCTCTACTCCTTTCTTTCCAGAAAACACCAGAACATTCTGGAAAGAAGTGGGAGGTATTGTTGATGCTACCTGTGAGTCACCCAGCTCTGCTCTGAGTCACGCTCCAACTCAGATCAAAATACACCCAAGCTTGGCTGCCAACCAAGCCAGGAAATTTACCTACTCTCGCAAAAACACGCCCTATTCTTCTAGCACACTGTGCTACATAAAAATAGGGATTTTTTTTATATAAATAGTAAGGAACACAAGTCAGGAAATGGTTGCTTCATCAGAACCTAATCACACAGGTGTCTTACTATGTGACAGATTTCCTTCAAGGGAGGTGTATAATATAATGAAACTGCCGGAAATTACATTACCTTTTCTCAGGCCTGATAGACAACTTGAACCATTTGTAGACATTTAGGCCCGGATTCACAGAGAGCGGGCGCACATTACGCTGCCGTAGCGTAAATAAGATACGCTACGCCGACGCAGCGCAGAGAGGCAAGCATGGAATTCACAAAGCCATTGCTCCCAAAACTGCGCTGGGTTTCTAAGGTGTAAGCTGGCGTAGGTGGAAGTGGGCGTGAGCCATGCAAATGAGGCGTGACCCCATGCAAATGATGGGCCGAGCGCCAGACAGATACTTAGACCGAACGTGGACACATCCCCGTGCACATGATCAGAATCACTTTGGAACAACTGCCTAAGATACGTCAGATCACTGCCTACGGCGTGAACGTAACCTACGCCCAGCCAGACACACGTCCAATGTAAACTACGTAGACTTGGGTTCCCTGGTGCAGCCCTTTGCATGGATGCTGCTTAGTTACACCTCCTTTATGGGGCATAACTTTACGCCGGACGAATAACTTACGCGCACTGCGTCGGACGCACGTACGTTCGTGAATCGGCGTATTTTCCTAATTTGCATATTTGAATGGCTGATCAATGGGAGCATAAATATGCACCCAGCGTAAATGTGCGACCACCCTACGCCGGCATAAGCAAGTTACGTCGGAAGGCTGAAGCCTTTTTTTAGGCATATATTAGTTTGTGGGTTCGGCGCACAGATACGACGGCGCACATTTGCACTTACGTCGGCGTATCTTGAGATACGTCGGCGTAAGTGCATTGTGAATCCGGGCCTTAGTGTTTGTCTCTCTACCCATAAATAGTGGAAATATGCACTAAATAATCTGATAATGTGAGAATATTTCCAGGAAAAAGAGAATGTCCCTTGAAATTTCACAAAACTCCTATAAAATGCTCAATATTGATACATATTTATCTGTATGAACATAACTTTTCCTTAAAGTATTTATGAGGTACAAGCAGCCAGTTTAATTTAAAATCCATCTAGAAAATATCACAATGTTTAACTGATTCTATTATGTCAATAGTATTAAATTTGTAATCCTTTCTGTTTTATTGTATTTCAGCCAACGACTGTTCCATATAAATAAATGAGGAGGTTTTGCCAAATTGCTGTAGCTTTTTGTTCATTTTTATTTATTCCTCTCTTTGCAATTTAAACAGCTGAACAAAATGACTCCAGACTACTTATGTTTGCAGTGATTGGCAAGTGTAGCACACACAGCAAATAAACAGAAAACAAAAGCTGGTAAGTCTTGTGTCAAACTAATATTTGATCACGGCAGCAATAAGGTTCCTTGTGATCTCCGCTCTTTTTAGTAGCAACTACTTGATAGTTACATGATTAATAATGTTAATATTAATCATAATAATATATTTTAAAGGATATATGTAAAATAACCCAAACGTTCATGGACACTTACCATCACACCTAAATGAGTTTGTTGGACATCCCATTCTAAAATCACAGCACTAAAGGAGAAGTATGGGTTTAAAAAAAACATTGATTTTCACATCTATGCTGCAGCTGTCCCTTGTTGTCTTCAAGATCACTGATCACTCAGTTCCCAGTCTGCTCAGAGTAGAGAGCAGTGACTATCAGTCACTGCTCTCCGCTCTGCTCCTCCCCCTCTCTAGATCACAGAGCAGGGGAGGGGGTGGTTATAACTGGTTCCAGCTCACGGCAAAGTTCTGAGAGGTGGATCCACCTGTTAATCCAATACTGTTGGGATCCATCCAGAGTCTTGAGTGGCTCTACCATGTCAGCTGATAGCAGACAATAGCCAGTCACAGGAGAGAAAAAGTAAGCTTTGGTCATACTTCTCTTTTAATATAGAGTTGCCCCCTCCCCCTTGCTTTGTGGCTATAATAGCATCTATTCTTCTATGAACACTTTCCACCAGATTTTGTTTTTGCGGGAGTCTGCACCCATTCAACCCAAAGATCATTAGATGCTGGATGAGCTTTACTTTTTTAAAGTTAAACTGGAACTTTAAGGGGTTGTAAAGGTAAATGTTTTTTCACCTTAATGCATCCTATGCATTAAGGTGAAAAAACATCCGACAATACCGCCCATCCCACCCAAGCCCCCGTTTTACTTACCTGGGCCCTCGAAAGTCCCGTGCTCGCCCCGTCATCCTCCTCGTTTCTGAGCCTGCCCATTGATTGGCTACACTGGATGGATTGAAAGCAGCGCAGCCATAGGCTTGCACTGCTGTTAATCACTCCCAATGTTGCGGCGTGCCAGGGGCGGGGCCGAGTGATGCAGCCTCCGGCTGTATCGGGGGAGCGCACTGTGCCGAATTTGTAGAGGCCAATCTGCTGACAGCATAAAGATTTACTGCGTCTCAGGGGCTCTGGGCTTCAGCAAAATGGCAGCTTCCAGCAAGAAGAAACAGGATCAAGGCTGGAGGCAATTTCTAGCACACACTAATTTTGGTAGCATAAGTGTTAATGTGAAATGTGTGTTTCTTGCTAAAGAACATTATTTTTTATCAAGTTGTTAAGGGTAAAGTTTAACCCTAAGGAGTGTTAGATTACAAGGACAAATAATGTACAGTTAGACAGGGTCCATTGTGACTGCTTGTCTCATTTTTGGATTGACATTCTTCTTCTATACCAGGGATATGCAGTTAGCTGACCTCAAGCTTTTGATCGCTTTTGCAAAACTACAAATCCCATCATGCCTCTGTCTCTGGGTGTCATGCTTGTGGCTGTCAGTCTTGCTATGCCTCATGGGATTTGTAGTTCTGCAACAGATGGAGGTCCGCTAATTGCATATCCCTGTTCTATACCATTTAAGCAGGACTCTGTAAAAACATTGGCTAAGTATTCTTGCCAAAGTAATATTCAGATTTGTCTTCTGGTGAGCTAGCCAATATGGCAGCTGCAGTCTAAGCTTTCACCATGATGTGTATGCATATGTATAAATGCAAATATTTATAAAATAAATACACATGGCAATATGCAGAAAAGAAAATATACAAATGTTTGCTCTTTTTTACCTTTCTATCTCCATACATCCTGTAAAGGAGTCACGTGATATAGGTTTGTGTTATCTGATACTCTACCGATTTAGGTATTATTATGGTATTATTTTATATGAAACATAATTCTTACAACCAAATAGCCAAGCAGTACAGTGCATCACACTGAATAGCAACTCATACCATTTCTTTTAGGTGGCACCAATCAACTCACATTCACTCATTTCAATTGAAAGTTAATGATAATGATAAGTATATTAATGATGAGCCAGATAACCATGAATATATTGAGAGGACTGTTTCCATGGAAATTTTGAAATCCAGAATAAATTAATATTAAAAGTTCCCATTTCCCATGTTTCAAAGAAAAGGGGCTTAAGACAGAAGTGTTTATTTTTAAGCAGGCAGATTATATCACACTTTGGCCCGGATTCACAAAGCACTTACGCCGACGTATCTCGAGATATGCTGCGTAAGTGCAAATATGCGCCGTCGTATCTATGCGCCGTGCCCACAAACAAATAGGCTTCATCCGACCGACGTAACTTGCCTACGCTGGCGTATCGTGGGCGCATATTTACGCTGGACGCATGTGGCGCTCCCATTGATTTCCTATTCAAATATGGAAATGAGGGAGATACGTCGATTCACAAACGTACGTGCGCCCGGCGCATAATATACGTGGTTTGCATAAGTCGTACGTCCGGCGTAAAGTAATTCCCCATATATGAGGTGCAACCCATGCAAATGGGTATGGACCAGGGAACACAAGCCGTTGTATCTTACGTCGTTTACGTTGGACGTGAATATGGCTGGGCGTAGGTTATGTTCACGCCGTAGGCCGTGCACCGTCGTATCTTAGGCAGTTGTTCCGACGTGATTGTGAGCATGTGCACTGGGATGCGTCCATGCGCCGTTCGTTATTCGTATCTGCCTGGCGCTCGGCCCATCATTTACATGGGGTCACGCCTCATTTGCATGGCTCACGCACACTTCCACTTACGATGACTTACGCCTAAGAAACCCAGCGCAGAATTGGTGGCAAGTGCTTTGTGAATTCGGTGCTTGCCTCTCTGCGCTGCGTCTGTGTAGCGTAAAGAAGATACGCTACGGCGGCATAAATATGCGCCGATGTATGTGAATCCGGGCCTTTATACTTAAGGTATTTATGAAAAAAGTATACGTCTGAAAAAAAAAATAGATTTATTAAAGCTGAACTTCAGGCAAACACCTAATTACACAGATGATATACACACATGTGACCTGCCAAAGTACTTTTATTCCCTTTGTGACCCCCATACCCCTGCCAGACAGCATAGTCAGAGGTGTGACACCACTTCTTCACTCGCAGCCTGCTGATTGGACAGTGAAGGAGCAGTAACAACTTATAAATCATCTCATCCACTCTACTCTTCTCTTTCTTTCTGTCATAAAGGAATACCCTACAGCATTAATAGGTGTTTGATATGTGCTTGGGGTTTAGTATTAAAAGACTTTGCCAGACAGAGAAGTAGGCAGTTAACAACACTTACACAATATTTATTGTATCTGCTTTGATTAGTACAGTAATGCAGATATTGTTAGCTACACAGCATATTAAGGGTGACTGCACTTGTCCCATAGCTCCCAACTGTCCCTGATTTCAAAGGACTGTCCCTGATTTGGAGCAATGTCCCTCTGTCCCTCATTGCTCCTAATTTTTCCCTCATTTTGGTCTGATCTATATAGATGTATATAAAATGCACTTTTTATCTATCAAAAAGTGTTTCCCAGTGATAAACCTTTCATCTAATTTCTAAATTGCTGTATTTGTAAACTCTAAAAGCCAATATAAAGGAATAGAAGTGGTAAAAACAAAGTCACAAGGGGGTTTAACCAAACGATTTTTTTGTACAATTCTCCTTTGAGGGGGTGTGGCAATTGGTGTGTCCTATGCCTACATACTTTTGCTGATAGGTGTCCCTCATTCCCATATCAAAAAGTTGGGAGGTATGCTTGGAATAGCCTGTAATTCTGGAGTTTATATGCCACTGTCCACTTCCTACCTACACATATCGATATACATTCTGAACACTCTGCTTCCTGTAAACAAAGTTTGTGTTGGAACACAACTATCAAAGCTGCGCCGCATATTGTACAAGTGTTTTAGTGCGTCAGGCAGCATTTGAGCATTAATCTCTTCCATTGGTCAGAATATTAATTCTGGCCGTTGCAATATATTGACACTCAAGTGCTAGAAGTGTCTAAAATGTAGGTGTGTTTACATGCATCTAGCCACGTTCGTCATTTTTATTGCTTTTCAGCTCCGCTCCTGAATGCGCTGGTGATAGTTATTTTTTTTCTGTCTGTAAATGCATCTCTTTTAATACTTCTGTAAAAGCCTATGTGTGCATGAATACATATAGCTAGATTCAGAGAGAGTTAAGCCGGCGTATCAGTGGATACGCCGTCGTAACTCTGAATCTACGCCGTCGTAAATTTAAGCGTATTCTGGAAACCAGATACGCTTAAATTAGGCTAAGATACGAGCGGCGTAAGTCTCCTACGCCATCATATCTTAGGGTGCATATTTACGCTGGCCGCTAGGTGGCGATTCCGTTGTTTTCTGCATCGAATATGCAAATGAGCAAGACACGCCGATTCACGAACGTACGTACGCCCGTCGCAATTAGTTACGCTGTTTACGGAAGACGTACGCCGGCGTAAAGATAAAGCTGGTCTCTAGGTGGCGCAGCCCATGCAAAGTATGGACGTCGGATCGAGCGTATCTTTTTACGTCGTTTGCGTAAGTCGTACGTGACTATGGCGGTGCGTAAGTTATGTTCACGTAGTAGGCAGTGTTCGACGTATCTTAGGCATTCTATCCGACGCATGCACACTGGGATACGTCATTTACGTGGGGTCATGGTTTATTTACATAAAACACGCCCACCTCAACACAATTTGAATTAGGCGGGCTTACGCCAGCCCATTTACGCTACGCCGCCATAACTTAGGACGCAAGTGGTTTGTGAATACAGCACTTGCCTCTCTAACTTACGGCGGCATTGTGTATATGAGATACGCTACGCCGGAACAAAGAAACGCCGCTCTACCTGAATCCGGCTAATAGGCTTACATAAAGGTGCTTTTACAGGCTGAAAAAATAATTGTTAAATGCCTGTAATAGCATCCTTTTTTAGGCCCAGTGTGCATGGGGTCTGTTGGTCACCACAGAGGTATATGTAACAGGATCCATATCACATACTGTATGTGCATACACAGTTACAGTCAAAAGTCATATTATGTTAAGGATACAGGGCCAGATCCTCAAAAAACGGGCTTAACTTAAATATTCCGATTTAACCACTTACCCCCCGGACCATATTGCTGCCCAAAGACCAGAGTACTTTTTGCGATTCGGGACTGCGTCGCTTTAACAGACAATTGCGCGGTCGTGCGACGTGGCTCCCAAACAAAATTGGCGTCCTTTTTTTCCCACAAATAGAGCTTTTTTTTGGTGGTATTTGATCACCTCTGCGTTTTTTATTTTTTGCGCTATAAACAAAAATAGAACGACAATTTTGAAAAAAATGAATATTTTTTACTTTTTGCTGTAATAAATATCCCCCAAAAATATATAAAAAAACATTTTTTTTCCTCAGTTTAGGCCGATACGTATTCTTCTACATATTTTTCGTAAAAAAAAATCGCAATAAGCGTTTATTGATTTATTTGCGCAAAAGTTATAGCGTTTACAAAATAGGGGGTATTTTTATGGCATTTTTATTAATATTTTTTTTTACTAGTAATGGCGGCGATCAGCGATTTTTTTTTCGGTATTGCGACATTATGGCGGACACTTCGGACATTTTTGACACATTTTTGGGACCATTGGCATTTTTATAGCGATCAGTACTATAAAAATGCATTAGATTACTATAAAAATGCCACTGGCAGTGAAGGGGTTAACACTAGGGGGCGGGGAAGGGGTTAAGTATGCCTGGGTGTGTTCTTACTGTGGGGGGGGGGGGTGGCCTCACTAGGGGAAACACTGATCTTCTGTTCATACATTGTATGAACAGAAAATCAGCATTTCCCCTGCTGACAGGAACGAGAGCTGTGTGTTTACACACACAGCTCCCGTTCCCCGCTCTGTACCGAGCGATCGCGTGTGCCCGGCGGCGATCGCGCCCGCCGGGCACACGCACGGGAGTCGGGGGCGAGCGGGGGGCGCGCGCGTGCGCCCCTAGTGGCGGCTAATAGGCAAGACGTCATATAACGTGATCTCGCCTAGGAGAGCCACCTTGTGGACGTATTTCGACGGTGCGGCGACGGCAAGTGGTTAAGTTACACCGCCGCAAAATTTCTACCTAAGTGCCCGATCCACAAAGCACTTACCTAGAAATTTTGAGTGGAGTAACTTAAATCGGGCCGGCGCAAGGCGTTCCTCATCATCAGGGGGCGAATCCCATTTAAATGAGGCGCGCTCCCGCGCCGGCCGTACTGCGCATGCTCGTGACGTCATTTTCCCGACGGGCATAGCGCGAAATTACGTTACGTCGGGCTTTGTTGATCGCGACGGGTCAAAAAAGTTGCGTCGTGAAAAAAAAAAGATACGGCGGCAAAAAAAAAATTCTAAATCGAAAAAAAAGCGCGGCGCGAGGAAGAAGGGTCTGCTTTTACATGGTGTAAACAGTTTACACTTTGTAAAAGCAGCCCTAATTTTGCAGTTGCAAAATAAAACTTACGGCGACAAAACGAAGCATAATAGCTTCGTGGATCGCCGTAAGTCCTAATTTGCATACCCGAAGCGGCATTTCGACGCAAAATGCCCCCAGCGGCGGATGCGGTACTGCATCCTAAGATTCGGCAGGTACCCACGTGGTGGGTGCCTACCCACGTGCACCCACCACGTGGGTACCTACCGGAGCATGATGGGACGGTGATGCCTATATAAATGTGATGCAAGGCGCGCTTCCATCATTACAGCGACAACAGGCGACGAGGCAACATCGGAAGAGGGGAGAAGACCAGAAGACCCTGACGTCACAGAAGACCGCGCCGGCTGCCTGTTTGAAATCGAGCTAACACACAAACATAGCAGGCAGCCAGCGCTGAAGAAGAAGGCACCGGACAGCTGCAGAAGAACCGGGGTTCGCCGAGTCAACAGCGGAAGAGGGGAGAAGATGGAAGAAGCCCCCCGGAGTCCGGAGAAGCCCCCCCCGGAGAGCGGAAGAAGAAACCCCCCCCGGAGAGCGGAGAAGACCCCCGGAGAGTGGAAGAAGAAGCCCCCCCTGGTAATTGAGCTAATAACGAAGACAGGGGGGGCATCCGGAGCAGAATAATAAATTATTTTAAAAAGCCTTGTGTTGTGTGTTTACTAAATTTTACTTTTTGCCTCCAGGTGAATGGATAGGGGTACGATGTACCCCATATCCATTCACTTAGGGTGGGGGGCCGGTATCTGGGGGCCCCCTTATTAAAGGGGACTCCCAGATTTCGATAAGCCCCCGCCCGCAGACCCCGACAACCAATGGCAAGGGTTGTCGGGAAGAGGTCCTGTCCTCATCAACATGGGGACAGGGTGCTCTGGGGTGGGGGGGCCCGCAGTGCGCCCCCCTGCCCCAGAGCACCCAACCCCCCCATGTTGAGGGCATGCGGCCTGGCACGGCTCAGGAGGGGGGGGGACGCTCGCTCGTCCCCACTCCCATTCCTGGCCGGCCGGGTAGCGTGCTTTGGATACGGGTCTGGTATGGATTGTAGGGGGACCCCCTACGTCAATTTTTCAGCGTGGGGGGGTCTCCTTACAACCCATACCAGACCTAAGGGCCTGGTATGCTCCTGGGGGGGAACCCATGCCGGTTTTGAATTTAAAAATTGCCGTGGAGTTCTCCCTCAGGAATGCATACCAAATGCCGTCGCTGGAATGGGCCTTTACAAGGTTTGGCTAACTTTCCACATTATAAAACCAGCCCTAGTTTTGCGCCGGCAAATTCGGAACTTACGCAGAAATCAAAGTGCTGAAATGCTTTGAAAATCTGCTTAAGTCCTCATTTGCATACGCAAAGCTGCATTTCAATGAGAAATGCCCCCAGTGGCGGATGCGGTACTGCATCCTAAAATCTGACCGTGTAAGTGTCTTACACATGTCAGATTTTCTGCCTAACTTTGGAAAAAGCCTTTTGAGAATCGTTTCCAAAGTTAGGCACAGGGATACGCAGGCTGAACAGCAGTTAAGTCTGCGTATCTCTTTTGAGAATTTGGCCCTGTATCTCCAGAGGAGACAGAGAAATGAGGGGAAAAGATGCAATAATATCTCAATTTGGCCCCTGACACCAAAAGGTAGAAATACCAATTGTAAGACAAGTACTGTAGATTGATGGATTTACAGTAATGCCGCGTACACACGATCGGATTTCCGATGGAATAAAATCCCATGGAATTTTCCGTTGGAATTCCGATGGAGCTGACTTTCATCAGTCTTGCATACACGCTATCAGACTAAATTTAACCTTCCAAAACGCGGTGACGTAAAACACTACAACGACCCGAGAAAAATAAAGTTCAATGCTTCCGAGCATGCATCGACTTGATTCTGAGCATGCGTGGGTTTTTCTCCGATGGAGTGCCACACAGACGATCAGAGTTTCCTATCGTTTTTTTTTTCCGTTGGAAAAATTTAAAACATGTTCTATTTTTTTACATCGATGGAAAAAAGCCTGATGGGGCCCACATCAGACTTTTTTCATCGGAAAAAACGATTGTGTGTACATGGCATAAGGGGATCATAATAAGGAGTGATAATTGTAAACAACAGCAACCTCATAAATTAGATAACGAGGTTAGAAAAAAACATAAGCTGAATATGAGTGTTACACTGAACACAGTACACCCTCTTTGCTCCAAAATGGCAAGTCAGCGACAAGTGATTTGAGTTAAAATCTTGTGTGTGAGACCAATCTCATAGAACCCCTAACTAAAAATCAATCAGCTTGTAAGGAATGAAGCAGGATATCATAAACCACATTACAACATTACAATCACATCATCTTTGATAGGACACCGACCTAGTGTTGTTAAACCCATTAGCAGAGGTATGGCAAGCCAGCATTAAACCAGATATTTAATTCATTCCTTTTCCAGGTTACAACTACCGTACGTTTCGGGCCCTCTTTTTTACAAACTAGTCCAGTAAGAAGCTGCTTTCCAAGATGAGTGTGGCAAGCCTGTGTGGTTACGTTAATTTCAAGAGTTTTATTTTATTTCTACAGAAGGAGGATGAAAGAAAAGTGAAAGTCCTGACTAAAGAATACAGCTTACATTTCCTGAAGAACACTTATATTCACATATTGCCTGAAATTGCTTGATACTAGCAGGTCCTCTTTAAAGCATTTAGAGTTGTGTCTTGGTCAGTTTTTCTTTTAAGGAAATCTGTGTCCTTATTCTGGTCTATTTTTTCAGTCACCCTGGTAGATTTTGCCGGCCATTTCACTGATGTATTTGTCACTTTCATCACTGCTTTGGCTTAAGACCAACCCGTCTCTTACTAAATAAGCTCTTTCCATTAGTATGAGATCAATTGTGTTGTTCGTGTTTCTAGCAGGGCTCCTGTAAGTCGACCTTTTGGAACGATTCTAATGACTTTCTGTTTATTTCCAGCTCTCTGCACTGTGCTTAGTGTTACACGCTTCTGCCATAGATTTTGTGGTTGGCTTATTAGTGTAAGTTACATCACTGCTTGGGAACTGATAAACCAGTTGGCAAATTTATTGTTCAATGTGATTATTTTTTTTAAAGAAAAACTACTACATTGCTATTTTGAAAAAAAAAAATAAAATACTTTATTAAAGTTAACAGGCTAACCCAGTATTTATCAATCTTTTTTCAGTCGAGGCACCCTTTAAAATTATAGACAACCTCAAGGCACCCTTTAAAATTATGAACAGTCTTTACATAATGCATCAACATCCATACGTAGGACACCCAACATTAGAGGTGATTTATTCTTCCAAAGCAAATACATTTTTGCAAACTGGTGCTGACTAGTATTCCAATGTTTCTCTACTCCCTCAATTTCTACCCATCAGTCAGCTAATGCCACCCCAAGTGCTGATGGAGAGGAGCAGAGGAGGGTCAAACAAGGATGCTGTGGAGACAACAGACATCCTCCTTCTCAACTGATAATGTCATTGATTGTTAGGTTGCCAGTGTCTAGAAAGTCTTAATGGTGCATAATGAAAACCTGTGGCTTTGTGTAACTAAAAGGCAGGCTTGATCCGCCTGCTGGCTTGTATACAATATTTTGATACATTTTTAGGCATTTTGCCAAGGCACCCCTGAAGAAACCTCAAGGCACCCTGGTTGAAAAGGGCTGGTCTAACCTATATCACATATAAAATACTGCATACCATAGCCCACACCCATTTTATATTTTAATGTTAATGTAGATCTAACCAGAGGTGTATTTAGGTTTTGTGCTGTCCTAGGCCTGACTAAACTTGCGCACTTTGTCACAGATCCAGCCTACAGCACTCGTGCTGCATCCGCTCTCTCCCCTCTCCTCTCACACTGTACCATTCGGTACAGAGAGGGGAGGGAGGAACCGGCGTCATCACATAACTCCGGTTTGTTTACAAGTGATCGCTCCATCATTGGACGAAGTGATCACGTGGTAAACCGCCGCTATCAGCGGTGATTTACCGTGATCCGTGATGCGCCGGGTCCGGAGGAACCAGCGGTCACGGACATTCCTGTGTGCACGCCCCAGGGGGTGCGCGGGAGCGCGATTCTGGGAGGACGTCCATGGACGTCCTCCCAGAGTTAAGGAACCGCCTTGTAGACGTCTTTCGTCTATAGGGCGGTGATTAAGTGGTTAATTATGACCCACCCCTTTGTGTCAAGGCCACACCCCTTCCGGTGGCTCCTATTTAAAATGCTTCTTGGCTCCTCCGCACTCGACGCGAGCCGGCCGGATGATTCATGTTACATTTACCTCCTGAAATCCATATGCCCAAGGCTCAGGTACACAAGCAGGAGGGTGTGCTTAGCCCAAAAAAATCCTTACTCCCCTCCTCCAGATGAAAGGTCCCTTGACGATGGGATGTATTACATTATTGTGGCCTAGGCCAGAAACTGGGAAGCAAAATAATTTATATATATATATATATATATATATATATATATATATATATACATATAAATATATACATATATATATACCTTATATATTATAACTATTGATTTACTAATTCTAGCAACATAAATATTAATAATAGTTAATGTTGTTTGATAGAGTTCAGTTCCATTTAAATACAGTATATGTTTAAATGTGTCTTATATGTCTATACTTGAGCTTGCTTTAGTCCCCTACAGAGGCCATGAGAGGAGAGGTCAGTACTATATGCAATTCAAATTTTACCATTTTGTACAGTGGTGTCATTCTATAATAGGAAGATTGCTAACAGGAAGAGAGAGTCTGGGATGACTCCATCAGTTAGCTGCTGTGCCTTTACTATCTAACCATAGTCTGGGTGTCTCTTGACCAAGGTGTATTCCTTTAACTGCAATAAAATGAGGTTGGGGGTCTAGCAATATTTCTTGCAGGAGCTCCTGGATCTAAAGAGTGTCTGAACAGAATTAGACATGTGCATTCCTTTTCGTCCAAATGCATTTTCGTCCGAATTTCGGGTATTTTCGTTTTAGTTTTAACAAACGAAAATGAACAAGCAGAATCTGAAATCCGAAATATCCGACATAAAAAAATGCTTTATTTTCATTTTCGTGGCTACAACAGTTCGATATAGATAGGAGATTTGACTTGACGCTGACAAAAGAAATCTGTGTCTATTGAATCTGCGGTCGAATGTGCCTAACATTAACTCTATTAGTCCAAGATTATTCTACATAGAGAGGAAAGATTTGACATAGAGAGAAAAGATTTGACATTATAGAGACAGTGTTGGGGTAGACCATTCGACATGAACGACGAAGATAAGACGAAGCAGCGAAAAACATACAAACGTTGAATCTGTCATTGAAGGCTTATGGTGTATGTCGAAAGTTCTACGAAGATTCGACAAGCAGCTAAACTGTACGACGCCGCAATTATACATTTCCAGTCAAATGCTCGGCCCATAGGCTATAGAAGAATTTGAATGCTGGTTGACTAGTAATAATAATTTATAAATATAATTATTACTAGTGTCATACAACATTAGAATTCTTCTATAGCTTTTAGGCAGAGCATTCGACCGGAAATGTACAATTGCGTTGTTGTACAGTTTAGCTGCTCCATCGAATCTTCTTAGAACATGCGACAGACACCATAAGCCTTCAATGACAGATTCAACCTTAATTAATTCGGATTTCCGGACTAATGCATTTTTTAACTAAATAAAAATGAATTTCGGGAAATAACGAAATCAATTTATTTTTTGAACGAAATTCCGAAACAAAATATTTCAGTGTCTAAACAGAATTACATATCTTTTGCCAGGTAGAATATTTCACACATAGGGATCTCATTCATAGCTAAATGTTATTGTTTGCCTGCAATTCTGCTTAGATATGCAACTGCACCGTTTGCAGTAACATTCATGTCTTATGTTCAACTGGTGCTGAACCACCAATTCTGTGTGGCCTCCAAGGCACAGCACAAACTCCTGTCGGAATCTGTTTTGTTGGGCCTGTGCATGTTCATCACATTCTCTATTCTATGTTCTTACACCAGCCCTCAAAATGTAACTCGTCTGCTCGCATTTTGGAGTAAATTTTGAGGGCTGGCGAGGAGCAGGGGGGGCGAGCAAGGAGAGCAGAGCCGCCGCGGCATTCAAACTGCAGGGAACATTACAGCTTTCAATTAAAAAGCTGTGTTCCCCGCAGCGCGCGTCTTATACAGCCCCTCCCCTTGTTCGGGCACTTTGATAGACATGTCACCCATCCCAGGATTGGATGGGTGATATGTCTATCAAAGTTTCCCGGACAAGAGGGGAGGGGCTGTATATGATGCGCGCAGCAGGGAACACAGCTTTTGAATTGAAAGCTGTAATGTTCCCCACGGTTTGAACCATTCGGCGGGGGCTCCTCTCCTATCCAGCACAGGTAGGATGCGGAAGGGGGACGACGACTCTGGCTGCAATATCTGTGGGGGACTCTGGCTGCAATATCTGTGGGGGACTCTGGTTGCAATATCTGTGGGGGACTCTGGCTGCAATATCTGTGGGGGACTCTGGCTGCAATATCTGTGGGGCCAGATCCACTTACAGCGGGCGCAACTTAATTTTTGGGATTTAAGTTACACCGCCGCAAAATTTCTACCTAAGTGCCCGATCCACAAAGCACTTACCTAGAAATTTTCAGCGGTGTAACTTAATTCCGTCCGGCGCAAGGCGTGCCCAATCTAATGGGGCGAGTCCCATTTAAATTAGGTGCGCTCCCGCGCCGGACGTACTGCGCATGCTCCCGACGCGATTTTCCCGATGTGCTTTAGGCGAAGTTACGTTGCGCCGAGTTTTGTGAATCGCGCCGGGTAAAAAAAGTTGCGTCGGGAAAAAAAAGAGATGCGGCGGGAATTTTTTTTTTTTTTTTAAATTTGACAGCGTCGCGGAGAAAGAAGGGTCTACTTTTACATGGTGTACTAACTTTACACTTTGTAAAAGCAGCCCTAATTTTGCGTTTGCAAACTAACAACTTACGGAGACTTCATGAAGGGAAACCGCTTCGTGGATCTCCGTAAGTGCTAATTTGCATACCTGACGCGGAATTTCGACGAGAAATGCCCCCAGCGGCGGCCAAGGTACTGCATCCTAAGATCCGACAGTGTAAAACTATTACACCTGCCTGATCTTAGGAATATCTATGCGTAACTGATTCTGTGAATCAGTCGCATAGATAGAAACAGGGATACGACGGCGTATCAGTAGATACGCCTGCGTATCCCTTTTGTGGATCTGGCCCTATGGGCCTAGTTACACTTTACAGCAACTACGCTGCTATAGTCAAGAATTTAAATTAAGCTTTACCTGAAAAATATTTTTCCTACGGCACTCCAAACTCGCCTCCTATCCTAAGAAATCCGCCGAAAAGGTGTCGGGGATCCCAGGGAATCAACACTCCCTCCCGAAAGCACTGATTTTTGCGTGGGCTTCGGGAGAAAATTTCTAAGCATTGGAGCAGAGCTCAGTCATAAGTGCACCAGTAAAAAAAATTATTTACTGACTTCTTTTACAATTGTGACTTAATTTAAATTCTTGACTACAGTGACGGGGTTTCTTTAAAGAAGAATTCCAGGTATAAATCTTTTTACATTAGGCCAGCTTAAAGCAATTGTATGAGATGAAGGGGCAGAACCGTAGTGTCCTGCTTTGCACTTCATCCAATCCGAGAATACTTTTTTTATTGAGAAAAAGGCAAAGCAATCTCTGAATGGCCCCTCCTATGTCCACATGCAGCATGGCACCCAGAAGCTAGTGGAGATGACTGGAATAGCAGTGTCTATAAGGCCTCGTACACACAACCCGATCTGTCTGCTGAAACTGGTCCGACGGACCAGTTTCAGCAGACATGTTCGGTCGTGTGTAGGCCCGACCAGACAATTGTCCGGCGGATCGGACAGTTTCACAGACTCACCGGACACGTCCGACCGGCCGCCATCCCTCGCATGCGTCGTACTGATTCGACGCATGCGTGGAAGCTTTGAACATCCAGGGCCAAAAAGGCAGCCTTTTTTCACCCCACGCTGATGAAGTCCCGCTCATAGGGACGTAACGTCGTACGAGGGGAAGGGGCCACGTGTGACGTCAACCGCGATCGCCGACCTAGACTGAAACCCATGCTCTTATGGATGTTTTATGCTGTTTCGCTGCACTCGTTTGAGAGTGCTTATACAGTGAGTGTATTCGTTTTTTATTCTTAAATAAATGTATTTTGGCTTCAGAGAGCACTAGTTTTTCTCTCCTTTGTTTTTTATGCCCTGATTGCCATGTCCTGATCCTGAGTCTGACTGATATCGTGGTTCTACTGCTGCATTGCTTGCTGTCCTCTGAGAACAGGTGGTTCTCTGATTATGCTTTGTGCCCTATTGCAGGTCGAAGTTGTAAGGTGAGAGGCCATTCCTGCTATTTGGTGGAGGTTCCTTCTGGATACCACCCTTTGGATTTTTGCACTATTATATTCCGATTTGGATCATCTTTTTGCACTTGAGCACTTTATATGGACTTTATTATATAATTTTCAATTATATATCATATATCATATGTTTTAACTTTCTGTATGTATAGTTTAAAATTGTTTGTTTTGCGCTGCACTATTATTATTTTATGTCAATGTGAGGTGTTTTATTTGAATTTACCTTAGTGCTGGCTTGCATTTTTTAGTTTATATTTACATTCCAGCGCTGAATAATTTTTCTTTATTAGTATATTTTTCAATGGTATATGCATAGTTAAATTTGTGGATGGGTGCAGCATGGTGCTGTAGCAATAGCACACACTCTGTCCAGAGGAAATTAAAAGAATTTGTATTGAAGTCAAAGCAAAAACAGTCCGCAACAAGAACCGTGGAAGGAATCCCAATGGGAAAAACTCATGGATGACAGCTTCATGTAACGGAACGAAGCTGACAGCGTCTGTCTTGAGGGGTGGAATGTGGCCTTCCCAGTCAAAGCCCAAGTGGGGATATTTTTAGGAAGAGTGGAGGGTCCCTATACTTTCCCTACTCATCTGGAACCTTTCCCTACCGCTATAACTGTCCCTGACAGACTGTTCCTTCACTACTCACATGCCAAATGCATGCCAAACCCAGAAGCCAGGGTCTTAGGTGTACGTTTAATAAACCGTGATAAGCCGAGATTATGATGATCACGGCTTATCACATAGCATTGCCGGTTTAATAAACGGAGATAAGGAGCAGAGAACATATTCTCCACTTCTCATCACAGCACATGGCTGTTTTGTTACAAACGGCCAGTTTAATAAACCGTGATCTGAAGATTTCACAGCTCTTCCACTGAAATATCTCTCTTCCAGATTCACCAGCTCAGAGGTGGAGAATCTGGGAGAGAAGCTGGTGTGATAAGAGGAAGAAAGCTTATTGCTTCCTAATATCAGCAGCAGCAGTGGGTTAAAAATGAATATTAACAACATAAAATATTTATATATATATATATATATATATATATATATATATATATATATATATATATATATATATACACACACCCATGTGTATATATACAGGATATATATATAGTTATCACATGTCTGAAAACATGTAATTACATGTTCCTTTAAACTTTAGTTTCACTTTTTGAACTGGGCTGCACTGTAATCTCACAATATCTCACGAGATTACAGGCAGCCCACCCACTTCTATACAGATCTCAGCCGTTTTCAGAGGAAAAACTTCTCCTCTGTTAAACCGGCTGTAGAGGAGATAATTTTCCTCTGAGAACTACCGAGAACTGAACAGAGAAAAAACTTCACAGTTTATTAAACGGACACCTTATACAAGCAATAATTGTATTCAGCTGTATAAATGATTTGTTGTGTACTGCATAATATTGTATGAATTTTTAATGTCTTTTGTATTGCCGCAACTCATATCCTATTTATTATTCCCTTTTTTCCCTTTTGATACATGTGAATAAATACTTTTTTCACTTAAATTGCATCCTACTTGTCTAACCACTTAAGCCCCGGACCTTTAGGCAGCTAAATGCCCAGGCCAGGTTTTGCGATTCGGCACTGCGTCGCTTTAACAGACAATTGCGCGGTCGTGCGAAGTGGCTCCCAAACAAAATTGGCATCCTTTTTTCCCCACAAATAGAGCTTTCTTTTGGTGGTATTTGATCACCTCTGCGGTTTTTATTTTTTGCGCTATAAACAAAAATAGAGCGACAATTTTGAAAGAAAATCTATATTTTTTACTTTTTGCTATAATAAATATCCCCCAAAAACATATATAAAAATGTTTTTTTTCCTCAGTTTAGGCCGATACGTATTCTACCTATTTTTGGTAAAAAAAATCGCAATAGGCGTTTATCGATTGGTTTGCGCAAAATTTATAGCGTTTACAAAATAGGGGATAGTTTTATTGCATTTTTATAAAAAAAAAAAATTTCACTACTAATGGCGGCGATCAGCGATTTTTTTCGTGACTGCGACATTATGGCGGACACTTCGAACAATTTTGACACATTTTTGGGACCATTGTCATTTTCACAGCAAAAAATGCATTTAAATTGCATTGTTTATTGTGAAAATGACAGATGCAGTTTGGGAGTTAACCACAGGGGGCGCTGTAGGAGTTAGTGTTCACTTAGTGTGTGTTTACAACTGTAGGGGGGTGTGGCTGTAGGACTGACGTCATCGATCGAGTCTCCCTATATAAGGGATCACTCGATCGATGCAGCGCCATAGGGAAGCACGGGGAAGCCGGGGAGCGATCGCGACGGAGCGGCTATAAACGAATAGCCGCGCTGTCGTCCCGGATCGCTCCCCGCGGGAATCCGTCCGCCGCATGTAGCGGGGAGGGTCTCGATCGGACCCCCCACCCGCTAGAAGGCAAGGACGTACATGTACGCCCATTTGCCTGTACGTGCCATTCTGTGGACGTACATTTACATGCGGCGGTCAGTAAGTGGCTAATTGAGCTGCCTAAAAACCCCATTCGGGAAACTTTCTCTGTTGTATATACCGGGGTGAGCAGCACATTCTCTCCACTCTATGTGTTTTGTCCCTTCTACGCTTCCCTAACACTGACCCGCCTCTCAGCCAATTAGGTGCACTGGGTCTGGTTACCAGTCACCTGATTGGCTGAAGCGACAAGCTCTAGGAGTCCAATCATAGCATCTCTGACATGAAGAGGATGGGAGAAGACATCGAGGTTGCATTTGATGGTGCAAACTGGCTGCATTTGATGGAGAAAACTGGCTGCGTTTGATGGGGCAAACTGCATCATTTGATGGGGCAAACTGGCGGCATTTGATGGGGCAAACTGGCATAATTTGATGGGTCAAACTGGTGGCGTTTGATGGGGAAAACTGGCAGCATTTGATAGGGCAAACTGGCGGCAGTTGATGGGCACAGTGGCTGCGTTTGATGGCACAGTGGCTGCGTTTGATGGCACAGTGGCGACAATTGATGGGCACAGTGGCTGCGTTTGATGGCACAGTGGAGGCAATTGATGGGCACAGTGGCTGCAATTGATGTTTTTTTTTTTTTTTCAGTTTGTTTGCGCCCCCCCAAAAAAATTTGAGCATTGGTGCCAATCAATTGCAGGTTTGTTCACTTTTCTGATCAGTAAGACAGTCCTGAGCCCACACCTTCAAAAGCAACTATGTACTGTACAAAAGGTACATGCCCTGACTCTGAAAAAGCATGCAAATCAGAAAAAGTCAGAACTCCTTATCTTCATACTTATTGTGACTTGTGCCGCGTACACACCATCAGTTTGTCTGATGAAAACGTTCTGATGGACCGTTTTCATCAGACTAACCGATCGTGTGTGGGCCCCATCGGTTATTTATCAATCGGTTAAAAAACTAGGAACTTATTTTAAAATTATCTGATGGTTAACTAACCAATAGAAAAAAACGATCGTCTGTGGGTACGTCCATCGGTTAAAAATCCATGCATGCTCAGAATCAAGTCGACGCATGCTCGGAAGCATTGAACTTCATTTTTCTCAGCACGTCGTTGTGTTTTACGTCACCGCGTTCTAAAACGATTGTTTTTTTAACCGATGGTGTGTAGGCACGACTTATGAAAGTCAGCTTCATCGGATATCTGATGAAAAAATCCATCAGACCGTTTTCATCGGATGAACCGATCGTGTGTACAAGGCATTAAGGTGTTGAAAACAGAGGATCACCATGACAGGCAAGCGACAAGCAATTAAAAAAAACATATACTGTATAGTACAATCTGCAATACTTGCACATTTGCCCACGTGTTATTCCTTTAAAGACCTTTAAAGCACAGGAAAATGATTGCTAATGTGCCAGAAATGCAGTCAACTACCACACACTGTTGCTGACAACACACAGCATTTTATGGACTTAGTGATGTCAGCAGGGCTGCTGTTAGAAATCACGGGGCCCCATACAGCCTACAAGACAGGGCCCCCTCTTTTATTTTTTTATTTTTTTACATCTTTTTAGCAGTCTTGTTGGGGGGCCGTTTGGTGAAATATCAGGGGGCTAAACAGACCCCCTAATATCTCACATTTGAAACAGAAAGGGAGTGAGGACAGCCTCAGCTGCACTGGACAGTGAATGAATGGGAATGAATGGGAAGTGCTCTGAGGCTCCATGTTCATTTACAAACGGAAGCACAGTAAACACAATTTACTATGATTCAGTGAAGAATAGACACAGTGAGTGGTCGGTGCCACTATGTTCATGCAAGAAAGGAAGAGGAATAGGACATATTTATCACACACACCCCTGCTCTCTATCCTAAAACATCCACCTGTGTGCCCTTAGCATCTGCTGGTGGGAGAGGAGGGAAGCTGGCAATGCTGCAGGGGGGGGGGGCAAACAGGGTAACTCAGACAGCAGGGCAGTGGGTACACAGATTCCAATCCCCCTGCAATGCAGCCAGAGGAAGAACAAGTAGGAGAAGCAGGGGGAGCCACAGGAGATAGCAATAAGTCAGTACCGTTGTCGCTCCTGTTCGGCAAGTGCCCTGGCCTCCCTTTTGAACTGATGGGGCCTGGGCCTGGTACAGGCGGGCTGGCTGTACTGCCTTATCAGTGGCCCTGGGTGTCAGCCCTGCCCAGTTTAATTTTGCTAAGCTACTTAAACCCACCTTTTATCCAATCCTAATCATTCTGTGGTCCCGAGATTACAACTAGGAGGGCTGCATAGGTTTCTTGATATAACATTGGAAGTGTGAATAGGACAGCTCTGCATTTCTAACATGGGGTTTTTTTTTTTTTGCACTTATTGAACAAATGTAACACAATTCTTTCTGTGATATAATTAACAGGGGAGCAAATAAGAGAAGTTCATTGTTAGGTTTTAAGTAGGGTTGTCCCGATACCGATACTAGTATCGGTATCGGGACCGATTCCGAGTATTTGCGGGAGTACTCGTACTCCCGCAAATACCCCTGATACCGAAATAGAATACTCCCCCCCCCCCACCGCCGTTACGCCGCATCCCGCCGCCGTTACGCCGCATCCCCGCTGCCGCTGACTGGTTAATACACACGGGGAACATTACAGCTTTCATTTGAATAGCTGTAATGATTTGCTCCGCGCCGCGTATAGACACTCCCCCTTTCTCGGGTGAACTGTCCAATCCCGAGCAAGGGGGAGTGTCTATACGCAGCGCGAATCATTACAGCTATTCAAATGAAAGCTGTAATGTTCCCCGCGCGTATTAACCAGTCGGCGGCAGCGGGATGCAGGTAAGGGGGAAATGGCTGGATATGGGGGGAGACATGGCTGCATATGGGGGACATGGCTGGATATGGGGGGAGACATGGCTGCATATGGGGGACATGGCTGGATATGGGGGGGAGACATGGCTGCATATGGGGGGACATGGCTGGATATGGGGGGAGACATGGCTGCATATGGGGGACATGGCTGGATATGGGGGGGAGACATGGCTGCATATGGGGGGACATGGCTGCATGGGGGGGGACATGGCTGGATATGGGGGGAGACATGGCTGCATATGGGGGGGAGACATGGCTGCATATGGGGGACATGGCTGGATATGGGGGGAGACATGGCTGCATATGGGGGGACATGGCTGGATATGGGGGGGGAACTTGACTGCATATGGGGGGACATGGCTGGATATGGGGGGAGACAAAGCTGGATATGGGGGGAGACATGGCTGCATCTGTGGGGGGACATGGCTGCATTTGTGGGGGGACATGGCTGCATTTGGGGACACATTTAAAAAAAAGTATCGATATTCGGTATCGGCGAGTACTTGAAAAAATATCGGTACTCGTACTCAGTCCTAAAAAAGTGGTATCGGGACAATCCTAGTTTTAAGCATTAAAGGGAAACTTCACATAGGTTTATGTTAAATAAAATTCAGAAATTTTATTTAATAGTCCTCTAGTTAAATGTATAAAAATACATCAAAATGTGTACTTGAAGAAAATGCACTGTAGTTTCCCTTGAAAGAGGCCTGATATGTGGAAAGTTAGACAGTAGCAGATATTACAACACGAATTTTGGCTTGTAATTCTGACATTTTGAAGTATATAATGGGAAGGATTAGAGAGCAATTACAGATAACTGTTACAAGACCTCTAGGCTAAATAAAAAATGTCTACCAGTAAAACTTCACTCTAAATCCAGACTCGCTACAAGTTCTGCTCCTTGGCTTGAAATGACAATGCACTTACTGAAGAATAGTTCATATTATTGCAGGCAACTGTTTCATTACATGAATTGTTTAACAAGCTACAAGAACGGGCAATGTTTTCACATTGTCCTAGGAAGCGAGCCAGGTATAAATAAGTTAGTAGCTGGTAAACGTCCAGGGTTTAATGCTTACAATAACATCAAAAATCTTTCAGAGTTTTCAAAGAAAATTCCATTTCGCCATTGGTGAAGGTAAAACAATGCTGTAAGAACAACTGAAAAAAAAAAAGAAAATGATCACTTAGTGAGCGTAGCTGTCTGTATTTCCTGTTTATTGTCTTAAAACATATTTTTTAGTCACATTTGAGAATTTTCCCAGCCTCTATACCTTTAACACTTTGTTGGGACAAACCTCAAAGTGCTCAAATTTGGTTACAATTGTTAATGAAGATCTGCCTGCATAGTACAGACAGGGTTAAAGTGACAGGCTTTGTTTTTGTTTTTTTTGGTAGCTCCTCCCTGCATCGTATAACCCCCTAGGACAGTGATGGCGAACTTTGGCACCCCAGATGTTTTGGAACTACATTTCACATGATGCTCAACTACACTGCAGAGTGCATGAGCATCATGGGAAATGTACTTCCAAAACATCTGGGGTGGCAAGGTTTAGCATCACTGACCTAGGAAAAGCGCTCTTCTGGGGGGTTACCTTGCGGGCGCGTTCTGGGTTCAGCATTTGATTCCATAGACGCAGAGTGCCGGACTCAGCTCCCCCCGGCGCCCGTGTCATTGGATTTGATTGACAGCAGCAGGAGCCAATGGCTGCGCTGCTATCAATCTATCCAATCAAGAGCCAAGACAACGGGCAGAGAAGAAGAGCGCGTCTCTGGCGTGGAAATTACAGGACTCAGGTGAGTAAAACCGGAGGCATGGGGGCTGGTTAGTGACAGAAGTTTTTTCACCTTAAAGGGGTTGTAAAGGTTTATTTTTTATTTTCTAAATAGGTTCCTTTTAAGCTAGTGCCTTGTTGGTTCACTTACCTTTTCCTTCCATTTCCCTTCTAAATTTTTCTTTGTTTTCTTTGTCTGAATTTCTCACTTCTTGTTCCTCCTCAGTAAGGTGTTCAGTAAGCTGTTCTAAATGACTTTCCACCGCTCGGATGATGGTGGAAAGCTTACTGAGGAGAAACAGGAAGTGAGAAATTCAAACAAAGAAAAAAAACATTTAGAAGGGAAATTGAAGGAAAAGGTAAGTGAACCAACAATGCACTAGCTTAAAGGAACCTATTTAGAAAATAAAAGACAAACCTTTACAACCCCTTTAATGCATAGAATGCATTAAAGCGGAGCTCCACCCTAAAGTGGAACTTCCGCTCATCGGATCCCTCCCCCTTCCGGTGCCACAATTGGCACCTTTCGGGGAAAGGGGGGACAGGATATGTGTCTTTGACAGGTATCCTTTCCCACTTCTGGGAGTCCGGCCGTGGGGCTCCCTCCTCCTCCTCCCCTGGCCGCCGGGCTAATAGGAGAGAGGATCGGGGCGCAGTAGGGTTCCCGGCGTGAAGCCGAAAGGCTACACTGCCGGGTTCCCTTATCCTCAATGGCGGTGGCAGCACCCAACAGCTGATGGAAACATCAGCTGCGGCGCCGATATCGAGGGACAGTCGGACAGGTAAGTGTCCATTGATTAAAAGCCAGCAGCTGCAGTATGTGTAGCTGCTGGCTTTTATTTTTATTTTTTCCTGGACATGACATAAGGGTTTACAACCCATTTAATTATGGCAAACACAGATGTCCTCATAAACAAAAATAACTATTTAGGATTTTTTCTTGCTGAAGGGTTCAGATTAAAGCATTAAAATAAAAAGTAAACTGCAATTTTTAAATATTATTTTTTAAGTTATGCTTCGGCATCCAGTGTGAACCCAGCCTTACTGAATATACTTAAAGCGGAACTCCACCCAAAAGGGGAAGCTCTGCTTGTTCACACCCTCCCTCCTCCACTGCCACGTTTGGCAAATTTGGGGGGGGGGGGGGCGACACCTGTTTTTGACAAGTACCTGCACCCACTTCCGGGGAAAATCGCAGATTGCTGATCTACAACATTTCAGGCCCCTCCTCCTTCCCCTGCTTCCTTCTGGGACACGAACAGGTCCCAGAAGACAGCGGGGCAATCCAGAATGTGCAGCTAAACTCGCACATGCGCAATCGGAAACTAGCTATGAAGCCGCACCCGATGCCTGCACCCAAAGCCAATTGACAAATTGGCTAGGGGAGCTGACATCCTGGGATCCCTGGACAGGTAAGTGTCCTTATAATAGTATTTGTAGCTGCGGACCTTATATTTTTTTACAGACCTCTTGAAGTTTGCTTAACCACATGACCTCGAGAAGATTTACCCCCTTCATGACCAGGCCCTTTTTTTTGCGATACGGCACTGCGTTACTTTGACTATCAATTTCGCGGTCATGTGACACTGTACCTACACAAAATGTATGTCCTTTTTTCCCCACAAATAGAGCTTTCTTTTGGGGTATTTGGTCACCTCTGAAGTTTTTATTTTTTGCGCTATAAACAAAAAAAGACAATTTTGAAAAAAAAACCAATATTTTTTACTTCCTGCTATAAAACATATCCAATAATTTTTTTAAAAATATATAATTTCTTCAAAAATTTAGGCCAATATCTATTCTGCTGCACATTTTTGGTAAAAAAAAAAAAAATCCCATTAAAGGAGATGTATGGGTTTTTGTTTTTATTAAAGTATCATACTTACCACCGCCCCAAAGCACCATGTCCCCATGTTGATGGGGACAGGGGCCTCTTTCTGACAACCCAGGGCTGTGGTTGTGAGGGTCTGCGGGTGGGGGGCTTATCATGACCCCCTTTAACAAGGGGGGCCCCAGATCCCGGCCCCCTCCCTATGTGAATGAGTGTTGTACTCATTCACCAAAAAAAGTGTCAAAATTAAATAAAGGCAGGAGGCAGTTTTTAACAATTCCTTTACTAAAAAAAAACAAAAAAAACAATGTCCCTAAATGTCGATTCATCATCAATCATGTCACCGGTGCACCACTGGACCTGAAAAAAAAAGAAAACCTCTCCCCTGCTCCATTTATATTCTGGGGCCAGAAGGGTAAAAAGGAGAGGACATTAGGAAGGGATAGCCTACAGGCACATATAGGTCATAGCCCGTGAATAGTGTGCCCTTCAGGGTGGACCCAATACAGATTCCCCTTCAGGATAACCTATTCAAGGGCACCTACAACTGAGGCAAGTGGAAGTACTGGATGGCATCATGTTACATTTGAAACTGGACTGTTCAGCTATAATTTAGAAAAGGAGGAGGCGTGTTTGTGTATGGCAAAGTTCACAGTTCTTTGCCATACATGAACATGCCTCCTCCTTTTCTATACAGATACGATTATAACGGAACAGTCCAGTTTTCAGAGACATTCGTTTATTTCATGAGGTGGGCCTCAGGCCAGGAGTGTGTGAATAAATAAGGTAAAGTAGTTTCTCTAAATTCCAGGTGTGTGGTGCCCCATGCCATTCCTGTTGCAAGAGGATGGTGGGAGGGGCCATTGTCCAACATGACCGATGCTGGTGGCATATTGGGGTTCCATTTACAAGTGGAAAAGCATCCCCTTACATTGTAGCAAAATTTTGAGTATAGCCTCACATAATATTCAATAAAAAATAGAAAGGAAGTACCATCATCCAATTTAAAAAAGAAAACTAGACCAGGCGGAAATATGGAGGCAGTTGCTGATGCTGCCCAACCAGTATATAACCACCTAAAGGGAGGACTTACTGGACTATCTCGGTACTGATACAATGACAAATGTAGTATAATAAAAAAAATATAGTTTAATACATATAAAACATACAAGTGTTAAAAAACTATACACCACAAAAAACAACAACTACTAACGGGTGACGCTGTGAAGTTTCTGTTGGAGTGGAGTATGGAAACATTCATACTCCACTCCAACAGAAACTTTGCGGGGTCCCCCGTTAGTAGTTGTTGTTTTTTGTGGTGTATTTTTTTTTTAACACTTATGTATGTTTTATATGTATTAAACTATATTTTTTATTATACCACATTTGCCATTGTATCAGTACTTGAGATAGTCCAGTATGTCCTCCCTTTAGGTGGGTATATACTGGTTGGGCAGCATCAGCAACTGTCTCCATATTTCAATTTTTCCCATCCCCTTAGGCCTCGTACACACGACCGAGGAACTCGAGGGGCGAAACACATTGTTTGCTCGTCGGGTTCCTTGTTAGGCTGTCGAGGAACTCGACGTGCCAATTTTCTCCATTCCCGTCGAGGAAAAAGAGAACATGCTCTCTTTTTGGCTCGACGAGTTCCTCGACAGTTTCCTCGTCGAAAAATGTACACACGACCGGTTTCCTCTGCAAAAAAAAAAAAACAGCAAATTTCTTGCTGGTCGTGTGTACGAGGCCTTACATTGGTGATTAATGGAGAAAAGTCCCTTTAAATTGTTGTTCAGTGTAGAAATTACCTCTTAGGCCCCGTACACACGAGAGGATCGATCCGCTGAAATTGATCCGCGGATCGGTTTCAGCGGATAGATCCGCTGGTGTGTACGATCCAGTGGATATTTATCCGCGGATATATTTCGGGCCGACCGATTTCCAGCGGATAAAAATTTCTTAGCATGCTAAGAAATCTATCCGCTGGAATCGGCTCCAGCGGATCGATCCGGTGGTCTGTACAGACTCACCGGATCGATCCGTCCGAACCCATCCCTCACATGCGTCGTAATGATTCGACGCATGTGTGGATATCCTTATATGACAGCGTCGCGCACGTCGCCGCGTCATCATCGCAGCGCGGATTTCGATCCGATGGTGAGTACACTCCAGCGTATCGAAATCCTCAGAGGATTTATCCGCGGAAACGGTCCGGAGGACCGTATCCGCGGATAAATCCTCTCGTGTGTACCCGGCATTACATTGAGTATCAGTGGGAAATTACCCCTTTACATTGGGGGTAAGCATTGAACATTCTTGATTTTCTAGACGCTTACCTGCATTTGTTTTAGGTTGGTGGCAGGGTCTCTTTAACAGATGTTTTCATTTGTATTATTAAGCATTTAATGTATTTTGTACTGAAGATCCCAGGATAGTTTATGGTGTAAAGTGACAAGTTTTGTAAAGGTATAGAGTGGCATCCAGAGTGTCAGTATTCAGTCTACAAGCATAATGTATCAGGAGGAGCGGAACAAGATGAGGTTGAAGGGAGGAGAGAGTATAGTTAATTCTGAAAAGACAGCATTAAAGACTGCAGAGGATGAGATCATTGTGAGGGCAACACATCAGACTACCTAATAGGAGAAACGCAAGCGATGCATTACTGTGATCCACAATCCTTTTGGCTTACAACACAGCAATGACATAGTGTAATAAAAAAGGAAAAAGAAAAGCATTTACTGCACATCGAGATTTACTTCATTATGCAAAGACCAGTAATGCCTGTCTGCTGGGCCACATGCAACACTGCAGTAAGGAAATGTGCACAACAGAATTAATGTAGCTGTGTTATCCGGGGTTAGATTTAGCTGTGTCTTTATCTGAAGAAAAAGCCACCTGTTACTTTCTCCATCTATCCATCTGCCTGTCTGTATGTTGCCGTTACTTTGCTGTGACATATACGCACACAAACACAGGCACCAGCGTGCCAGCGTCTTCATCTACCTTGTCATGGGCAGTGTGTGGCACCCTCCGACCATACACTATATTCCTACTTCTATAAATATTTTAGCATAATAATCGTTTATATAAAAACCTTTTATTCAGTATATTAAATACATTTATTTTTTAAATACTCTAAGTACAACTGTCTAAACTCCTAGAGATAATATCTTCTTACAATCCCCATGCACAACAGAAGGTACCCAGATACTGCACATGAGAAATGCCCAAACTAGTTCAATCATTGAGTGTTCCCCAAGTCAAGGTGACCTCTCACAGCACTGGCATGAGAGACAATAACGACATGACAAACAATAAAATAGGCTAGAAAAATTTTCCCCAACTGATGAACAGGTAAAGGTTTATTAAAAACTGAAGTTCTCTTCCACAACCGGGAGGAGTCCTTCTGTGATACATGGAGACCGTGGCAACACTTTGTCTTAACTGACGCCTATTTGCAAGAGGACCCACGACCAGGTTGATTTTTCTAGGACTGTTGCAAGGCTCTGGCTGAGAGAATCCACTTTTCTGGTTCTATTGGCACTGCAAGTTCTTGTCTTTTGTGTTTTGTCCCCCTTCCTTTATTTTATGTATGTGTTTTACTGTCTTTGTCTCCATCTAGTTTTCCCATTTCTTTGCTCTTCCTGTTGCTCTCTTCCCTTTTGTGTGTACACATTCAGCTAGGAACCACTCCCTTGTAGTTTCCTTGCTGTGCATATTTATCTGACCATATAAGATGGACTTTGTCTCTTTATCAAGTTATATTGGGCACTGTGGGATTCCTTTGGACCCCGGTACTCCTCATTTTTTATCATACAATTTTGCATTACTAAGTTAGGGCTCTTTACATAGGCTTGGAAAGTTGAAGATACTTTCTATTATGCACTCCCAGTTAAGAATATAATGCATGCCTTGGAACTTACCACATTGTGTATGCTTGAATGTGTTGAGCTGCCTTTGCAGCTGATGCGGTTATGTAATACTTGTTTCTAGCATACATACAGTGCTTCATTGTATCTAGCTTTACCTATACTTTGATTTGTATAACGTAACTTTTGGTTAAATAAAGTAATTATAAATAAAAACTGAATTCCAGGCAAATGGATAATTACACCATTAAAAAATATATATATATATGTGAACTGTCTTACCTGTCAAAGATTTTTCATTCTGTCTGGCCAGACTTGTGATCCATAGACATCAGCCATGCAGCATAGCTAGTTCAGTGATTTCACTTTGATTAAACAATATAGATTAGTCACTGTCCTACTTAAAATCTACTGATTGGACAGTGGAGCAGCAGTGTCACACTTCTAAAGTTATTGATCTGCTTTATATCTTCATATTTGGATGTTCCCAGTGTTAGACTGATAACACTGTGCAATGCCGTGCTTGATTGGCCGACTCACACTTTTTTGCCCAGTTCTGCTGTGCAAGCTTAAGTACCTTTATCTGGTAATCATCCCATATTCTATATGTTGTTTATATTATTGTTAATATTTTTTTCACTATTCCCTCCAACCGTGAGTGCATTCATACCAATACGGTGGGTAAGTGGAGTACAGGTTCTCAAACACAGCACAGCTTTTTTCTTTTTATATACACTGAAATCGTTTTTGTTTTCTTTTTTTAATTTTAGATTTTTTTACTATATATATAGTATATGAATAACAAGTACTATAATAATCATAATAATAATACCTTGAAAATAATGATTCCCAAAGTCATATTAGTTATCTTAAGAGACAACACAACAGACTGTGGAACAAGCATGCTGAAAAAACAGCATTAGATCAGCATCCGATCAGCGCTTGCAGCCAATACCTGCGAGCGCTGACCGGTGTGTTTTGGTGGGTAAGGGGTCAAAACAACATAGCACAGCAGGGTAGATCCCTGTACTAACATTGCATAGTTAGAACAGCGACCTCCTCAGTTTTTTTTTTTCATTCAGCCCACTTCCTGGAATAAACTTCCTGTGTGTACCAGGCTTTAGTCTCAGTCCTTGTGTAATACATGAGGTTGTACATGATGTGCAGATGATATATGGCCAAACAAATGATAAAATATATGACAGAGAAGGGCCATTTATGTGATAAATATGTGTCTATATGGAGCCATGTTTATCTGTCCCACATTCAAATATATGAACAAAATGTAAAACAATAAAAACACTGGTACACATACATATATATAGAGCCACGGGTGAAATGGGATCTCCCACTCTGCACAGTCAGGCACATCGAATCTTCACAAGCACTCCAGGGACAGAGAATAGTCTGCAGCTTTGTTTTTGTGGTTTATTGAGGGTAATAACTTAGATGGGGATGGGGAAATTATGGGATGCCCACTTGACTTCAGCAAAGCTCTTCAGGGACACTAAACTATATAGAGTATATATACAGTTCCTATATACACACCTCTTCTTCCTCCTGCACTCGCTTACAGCACTCAGCTATGCCACCCCACGGTAGTTTGTATAGCAAAGGCCCATTACAGGCAGGGACTTGCAGCCCCTATATTTGTATAACAGATGGCTCACACTTTCCCAGCACTTCCTCCTGTGGTCACTGATCCCAGCACCACCTCTTCAGGCCCTGCCAGCTCTCCTGGCTGCAACAACCATTTTTCTCCAGCCCTCCTGGCTAATTTCTTCACAGTCCTCCAGACTGACGCTCCTCAGTCTTCCAGACTGACACTCACCAGCCCACCTGGCTGACTTCTCAGGAAATCTCTTGGACGTACTGATCTGCTCCTGCTGTCCTCGCCTTGCTTCCGTGCCTCCAGGATGAGATTTCTCTATGTGTTGTTGAGGGTCCCCCCAGTACCCAAGCCAGAGGCCCTGAGTAATCCCCCCTAGACTAGGGGGCTCTCTCAAAGGCCACTGACAGCCTCCTCAGCACTCCATCTATATCTTCCATCTGACACTCTGTCCCTTGCCAGCATGACTCATGCCTTTTTATGAGGTGCCTATCCCCTTCCAATCCTGCTAGCGATTGGCTGGAGACCTCATAAATATGACAAGCAACCTATCTCCTAATCTCCACCCACTATGCCTAGAACATTCTCAAATGTTCCAGGGAACGGGGGAGGGGGGGCACCAGAGAAGCTGCTTGCTAAGTCACGCAGCCTCCCTGAGTCACTAATTCCTGACCCAAATTCCACCTAGCCTGGCTCTCAGCCAAACCAATTATTTTACTGTAACAACTAATAACCTATCTACATATAGCACATTAGAGGGTGCTACATATGCTAATGATATTGACTGATCAATGGACACTGAAATGGTTACTAATGATTGTAAGGTTAATTTTGTGATGCATCTTTCATACCATTCTTCTACATCACTTTGCCCTATTTACACTCGACAATACTGTATGTTGTCCCCTCACGTCTCTATTTCTTGGTGGTGGTGGTGTGGGTACAGTGTGGCTCTCTCTGGTGGTGCGGGTACAGCGTGACTCTCTCTGGTGATGCAGGTACAGCGTGGCTCTCTCTGGTGATGCTGGGGCTATTAGTTCCCCCAGCACAGTCCTCTTTCTTTTTCCATGTCTCCTGTAGTAGCTGCTCAGCCTGTTTCCGGGTTCTCTCTTTTCCCCCAGCAGAGTGCATGCTGGGGACTGTAATCTGCTCCCTGCTAAAAAAAACTGGGCCACCTATCTCTGGGACTACATTTCCCATTATGCCCTCAATTTTTTCTGATTGGCACTCCGCTGTGGCCAATGGGGAGGGAAGAAGAACAGGCAGAAAAGACTTCTCTTTCCCTGCTGCCGACATGAGAAGGAGAGGGGGGGCGAGCGGAGGAAACATCCGGACTGCAGCTCTCCCCACCTGTGCAGACACTCATGGCTGGAGGAGGAGTAGAGAGCGGAACTGTCAGCATGGCTCTAATGCCCTGTACACATGATCGGTCAATCCAATGAAAACGGTCTGATGGATTTTTCCATCAGTTATCCGATGAAGCTGACTGATGATCAGTCGTGCCTACACACCATTGGTTAAAAAAACGATCGTGTCAGAACGCGGTCACGTAAACCACGTTCGACGGCACTATAAAGGGGAAGTTCAAATCCAATGGCGCCACCCTTGGGGCTGCTTTAGCTGATTTTGTGTTAGTAAAATGCGATTTGCGCTTTTCTGTCTGTTACAGCGTGATAAATGTGCTATCTCCATAACGAACTCTAGTTTTACCAGAACGAGCGCTCCCGTCCCCTAATTTAGTCTGAGCATGCATGGATTTTTAACCGATGGACGTGCCTACAGACGATCGTTTTTTTTTATCTATCGGTTAGGTATCTATCAGATAATTTTAAAACAAGTTCCATTTTTTTTAACCGATGGATAACTAACCGATGGGGCCCACACACGATCGGTTTGGTCTGATGAAAATGGTCCATCAGACCGTTTTCATCAGACAAACTGATCGTGTGTACGCGGCATAAGGCTGAGCTGTGTGTGAGAGAGACACACAGCTCAGCCTATGCAGCCGCTAGTTCCGCCAGAGATGACAGATATGGCCGCATAGCGGTAGGTGAGCGGCAGCCGCGGCCTATGTTAACCCTGTCCAGGCCGCGGTCATCGCTTACCTCCCGCTGTGTGGCCTGATGAGCAACATGTCACAGAGGCGGGTGGCCCCAGCCCACTGGGCATTTGCCGGTCTGCCCTATGGCCAGTCCGAGTCTGGCAGGGGACACCTGAATATTGACATAAGATTCCGTTTTTTTTTTTTGTTTAATATGCTTTTCATATTTTTATTTTTTAAATTTACCAGTAGCTGCTGCATTTCCCACCCTAGGCTTATACTCGAGTCAATACGTTTTCCCAGTTTTTTTGTGGTAAAATTAGGTGCCTCCGCTTATATTCGGGTTAGCTTATACTTGAGTATATACGGTACTAAAACTAAAAACTAACTAAAGTGATTTTGGTAAATGGGCTCCTCTCACCCTTTTTCAATAAAAATAACCAACATGTTATACTTATCTGCTGTGTGTAGTGGTTTTTCAAAGAGCAGCCCAAATCCTCCTCTTTTTGGATCCCTCTTCTGGCTCCTGGCCCTCCCTTGGTTTTAGTGCCCCCACAGCAAGCAGCTTGCTAAAAAAAAACGGCAAGCGGTTAAAAGGAAATTACCTGAAAATAAATTTGTCTATGTCCAGCATTACCCAGCGATAGCCCTGGATTTGCTTTTGCTAATCTCATTGAATAATTCAAATGTATTTGTTTTAAGCAAGGTGAGCTTTGGAGGCATAACTTAATTTTTGCAAGACAATCTTACCAACTTATTGTAACAAAAGGGGGATAGCTAGGGATGCCAATTATGTGAAAGGCTAAGCTAAAGAATAAATCTTGGAACTTGGAAAATTTACAAGGGTCATTTATGTGCTTCAAATATAGGTCCAGGCTCACTCTATTTGTAAACCTGTGATTTTAGATTGTAAACTCTAACAAGCACGGCCTTCTGATTCCTCCTGTAATACACTGTTTTACTTTCTCCATCAGCTCATCCCCCACAGCTATTATCTTTTGTATCAATTGACCCTCCCTCCTAGAGTGTAAGCTCTAGCAAGCAGGGCCCTCTGATTCCTCTTGTACCAAATTGTAATGTAACTGTAATATCTGCCTTCATTTTGTTAAGTGCTGTGCAAACTGTTAGCGCTATATAAATCTTGTATTATAGTAATAATAATATGAATTACAAATAGGGATTTTTGGCTATATTTGCATATACTTATTTGGCTATATTTTATTTTATAAAATAAAATTATATTTTATTGAAAATAAAAGTAACTTCCTCAGGGCCTATACAGATATGAAAAGCTAAATTGCAACTACCTCAAAAACTAGGCAAACTATCATTTTATCAGTCCTATTTATCTACTGATCCAAGTCTTGTGGATGCTTAGGTGACACCACAGGGTTGATTTACTAAATGCAAACATGCTGTTTACTTTGCAGGGGAATTTACACTTTTCAAGAGAATTTGCCACAGAGCTTAGTGGATAGCGAGAAGCTCTGCTGACTTCCATCATCCAATCATGTGCAAGTAAAATGCTGTTTTTTCGATTTTGCTTGCACGTGATTGGGTATTCTTGTAAAACTAAAAATTACCACATTCACTAAGGTCTGTGGCTTGTTCCGTTGCAAAGTGCAACTTGCCTCACAACTGAAGCCTATTTTCCTTTAGTAAATCAACCACCATGGATAGCCATCCAAAAGGGTAAGATATAAATCCAACAATTGGAGTGGACTTTTTAACCATTCTGAACATTGTAACTGGATCTTGGCTATCTTCCAGAACTCCCTGGACATGAACTGCTGCTATAAATCACTTGTATGAAAATTCAGACTTAGAGTGATGTCTCCAGGGTAGAAGTTTGGGAAATGTAGCTTTCTGAAGCAAAATGAGTGACGTGACATCAGAAAGATAAATATTCCTGAAACCTCATGGATTACGTTTTCCTAATGTTTTAGGGCACAAGTAGTTGTGTTTATTGCTTACAAAAAAAATAGTACCCCACTGTCTGTAATTTTGTTAACAGTTGTACTTTGGTAAATGGTTAAGGGATCTACTGGGCCATATTTACCAGTTCATTCATAAAGGAGAGCAGCAACTAATCCAACCCCATTGGCTCCCCACCAAATAGGATATTAGTGGTGTATAAAACCCCAGTACCCCTCAGCACTTTGCATGCATTTAGGGATGAGGTCTCTTTTAATGGGCCTCATTCTTGACCAGCTTAAACATTGCTAAGTATGGGTATGGCCTGGGGCCCACACACTACCAGTCTTCTAGCGATCATGATACCAGGCCATAAGACTAATGTCCCAGGCTAGAAAGAATAAAAGAAAGCAAGTTAAGGGAGAGCATGTCAGGGCAAGACAGAACTTTGCAGTTATTATAACTTGCATGTCAGTGGATGTAAACATAATAAATCAGATTATGGGAGAGTATCAGAAGAATTACACGCACACTGGATTTGTGTTAAAAACAGGTAACCTGCCAGAAGTGATCTCTGTACAACCCAACAATTCATATTATTTATACTTTAAAAATTCTTAACCACTTAGAATAACAATAACTATCTGGTTATTAAAGGGAATTAATTCAGAACAATAAAGTATTGTTACCAACAGAATCCAATAAATGTTTAGCTCTTAAGCCTCGTACACACGCACGGTTTTCTCGGCAAGAACCAGCAAGAAAACTTTGAGGTTTCTCGTCAAGAAAACTGCCCAGAATCTCGACGAGAAAAAATAAAGAACCTGCTCTCTATTTTCTCTTTGTGAAATTCTCGGCAGTGTTTTCCTGAGCGTAGGTATACTTACCTCTCCATGGAAACCCACGCATACTTGAAAATATTTCGAGGCATACGCATTCGACGCATGTGCGGTAGCTTCCAAGGCATAGGTAGGTTGAAGCAAGATGGCTGAGACGGCATCGAATGTGACGTGCGCATGCTCATCGTAGTCGATGACGTCACCGTGTTCGTGCCATTCAAAAGAACGGCGGTTCTTTTGAATGGAGTGTGTGTACACTCAGCCGGCAAGAGATTCTTGCCAAGGATCTCATCAGGAAAAACAAAGTTTTTTTCCTGACGAGATTCTGGCCCGTGTGTACAGGGCTTTAGTCTAGTGCATTACATTGAAAAATTATTGATTGCCAAATGTAGCTGCACTTTATTTTTATTTTTACAAATTACCACAATTACACATTAACCTGTTTTCTAAATAATTCTCCAATGGATTAAATCTATGAAATCCCCAAAAATCTAAAAAGCTAATTAAATTAAATGATTTTGAGGACAGTGGTGGCATTTACCCAATACCTCCACCTTAAAAGAAGCCTTGATGACCATAAGCTTAGACTTGAGATGGTCTTGAATCCCAAGGGTCCCAGTTGGGGTGTGAACTGTTATAGTTCCATCTCTTTAAATTTTCTCTGTGATTACTTATTTACTAAAAGTAGCCCTTTAAATAAACTCTCTCTCTCTCTCTCTCTCTCTCTCTCTCTCTCTCTCTATATATATATATATATATATATATATATATATATATATATATATATATATATATATATATATATTCATTAAAAAAAAGCATTGCACAAAGTTAGCATTCCATAGCAGAGTACTTTTCTAATTTGTCTGCGGCTTTCTAGACTACTTTGTCCATAATTTCATTAGAAATTGAGTTGTTCAAATCCTTGTAAGTGTGGATGCCTTTTGACAGCTTTCTTTTCTGAGCTGCGGACTTAGAGCTGCAATGGGAAAAAGATTTAAATCACAGCAAGAATGCATTTATGATTATGTTTTGCTCAAGTCTGTTTTTACCTCTTGTTAAACTGAATTGCTGCCCTAATCCCTTTAGAATTTCCCTCGGCTTACATCTTGGAGAAGCGTGAAAGGCTGTCTCTAATGTCTCAAGTGTACTTCAGCCTTTAGCCAAAAGCCATATATTCATCCTGCAAAAAAAACTTTTTTCATTGAGGATGGGTGAAGAAACTTGTTAAAATCTTTCAAAGTAATTCAGAAGATCCAAGTTCTGAACAATGTAATTTAAACTCTGTGATCTTTTCAATGGGGATATTTAGAAAATGACTCTCGTTGTGATCCTACCTCTCCGACAGAGTATGTAATCTCCTTACATTGATTTAATTTTATTAACCGCAGATCTGAAAGTAATGTGTTAGTGATATAATGGACACAATACTCATAGAAATATAATCATTTTATCCAGCTTATTTAATATAAGGACTTCTGCTGAAGTAAGTATGACAAATTGTTTCCAGAAATGTTTTAGAATATTTGGGGAAATAATTTGGGGAGTAAATATGAAATACTGTGAATAAAATATGTACCTCCTGCACTGAATGCATTTCTTCTTATTTACCTGGCAGGATTGCTAGAGGAACACCGTGGTACTGCAATTCCACTTTGCAGATATTAGGGTGCTCTGTGTTTGCCAATTAAATATGCCTAGTTGCCTACCTTATTTTGACACTTTGGGGCGTAGAAGATATGGGCATGGCTAAACCACACTAAATATTGCCATAAATTGATGATACAAGTTCATTAATTAAAAACAAATAGGCCGTTCACATTGCAAGAAAACTTTTACTTTGTGAAAGAATGATATGAAGCACTTCTGACTTTCGTCATCCAATCATGTGCAAGCAAAATCATAAATTTTCTTTTTTTTTTCTTGCATGTGATTATATATTTTTGCAAAATGAATTTTCACCACATCTACTAAGCCAGATGCAAAGTGAACAACATATTTGCCTTTAGTAAATCAACTCCTAAGCCTACATTTGAATGCACTATGCAGTTTGCAGTCCTTTTACCCACAAAATATTTCATAAATACTGTGCTACTAGTGAGTGTTTCACATCAAGAATAACAATTAAAAAAAAAACAACAACAAATAGTGGAGAGGTAACAGTATGTCTGAGCCTACCTTAAGCATAGTTACATAGTAGGTGAGGTTGAAAAAAGACACAAGTCCATCAAGTCCAACCTATGTGTGTGATTATATGTCAGTATTACCTTGTATATCCCTGTATGTTGTGGTCGTTCAGGTGCTTATCTAATAGTTTTTTTAAACTAAACTCTGCCTGACACATAAGTGCATCCATGGGAAGGCTCCGCAATATCTTTGCGACAAGATAGAACCTCACAATTCGAATCGCGTTCTGCGATCCACCGACCAAAATCTGGTCAGGGTACCAAAAACCAAATACAAGTCCAAAGGAGAAAGAAGGTTTGCTTTTCAGGGTCCTAGACTATGGAACGCTTTACCAACCAGCATTCGGTTGGAGGAAAACCACCTGACTTTCAGAAGACAGATCAAAACTCTGCTCTTTTGATGTCATGAGACACGAACAACTAGCGCCCAGAAGCGATTCAGTTCGCATGCGCCGCGCTTTATAAGTTTTTCATTCATTCATTCATTCATTCATTCATTCATTCCCCGCTGAGACCACTGCCTGTGGAAGGGAATTCCACATTCTTGCCATTTTTACAGTAAAGAAACCTCTAAGTAGTTTAAGATTAAACCTCATTTCTTCAAATTTTAATGAGTGGCCACGTGTCTTGTTAAACTCCCTTCCACAAAAAAGTTTTATCCCCATTTTGGGGTCACAAGTATGGTATTTGTAAATTTAAATCATATCCCCTCTAAAGCGTCTCTTCTGCAGAGAGAATAAGTTCAGTACTCGCAACCTTTCCTCATAACTTATATACTCCAGACCCTTTATTAGCTTTGTTGCCCTTCTTTGCAATTCCAGCACATCCTTCCTGAGGACTGGTGCACAGAACAGGACAGCATACTCCAGGTGCGGGCAGACCAGAGTCTCGTAGATCGGGAGAATTATCATTTTATTTCTGGAGTTGATCCCCTTGTTGATGCATGCCAATATTCTGTTTGCTTTGTTAGCTGAGCCTATCATCTACTAGGACCCCCAGGTCCTCATAAAGGTCCTTTTTTGGACAGTATGAAGCAAGAATTTCATAATGTCCAAATTACATAGCAACAAAAGCAAATGTTTGGGAATAGTTTTGCAGCACTGGCAATGTTGGTAGTAATTTGGTTCCAGGCGGAAAGAATGTAATGGAACAGTTTTTATTTTGGCACCTGGCAGCAATGGTGGTAGGAGCAGATGTTCTATTTCTCTAGTAGTAAACCTTGGATAAGTTCTGTATTGGATGGTTCAGAAACGTACACAGTATTAATAATGTCACCCTACTTCTCACACAAAAGTATATGGGCCTGGAAATTCGAGATTTTCCTAGCTTGTGACGGAAAATATTAATTATATGAAGACAGGAGGCGAGTATCTTATGCATTATCTTTCTTTAATAATGCCCATAGCAGAAATACAGTAAACATTTATTGTAACTTAAAAAAATTCAAAGAACTACCCTTCCCAGCAGTCCCTGGGCCAGTGTAGCCCCTCCCAGACCGTAGCCTATATAAGGGACTGTCTGAGGTAACCTATTCCTCTTTCTTCATGCAAATTAGTGTAAACAGGAACCGAAAGTCCAATTATACATCTCCGCGGCTGCCGGGAACCTTCCGACCGCAACACAACATCCGAATCTGGAGGAAACGAAAGGACAAGGCCAACATGGACCAACTTCATCCGGACCAACTTCATCCCAACGGGGACTATAGGAAACCCAAACCATTCGGAGCCGACCGGTCAGTTGTCCTCAGGAACATGGACCAACGGATTCAGTCAACGGCATCCCGACTCCGGAACGCAGTAGGAACCTCCATCTGCGGTGAACTAAACCCATGGATCGAAACGGACAGCAATCCCAACGGGGATAGTGAAAACGAACTCCCGGGGCGTACCAGCCTCCGACTTGCAGGGTGCGTGGTTCATCAGTCTAGAACGAGAGAGAGACAACCTCGTGACAGGGTTGGGTTGGGAGGGAAGATACTCGCCTCCTGTCTTCATATAATTAATATTTTCCGTCACAAGCTAGGAAAATCTCGAATTATACATCAGACAGGAGGCTCATATCTTATGCAAGTTCAAAGCTATAACAATGCATATGACCAATAACAATCAAAATAATCCACAACACTGACATAGATATGTGTACCTCCTGTTCAAAGCGGGATTGGCGGAAAAACGGTCGCTGACAACAGTCCGCCGCTATAGTAAGTCACAGAGGAAACCGGGAAGAGAGGATTAACGTAGGAAACGAGGAGTTGAAAGACTTGCGAAGATCGCAGCGAGGCTGTCAAGGACATACAAGTCTGTAGACAGCGGACCACATACAGTTGTGGATGTGCGGGGAAGAACGGGTAGAAAACCGATCAAAGTACCGTCTGGTCCACCGCACGACGGAAAAAGACTTGAGTCTCTGAGGCGAGGAATGACGCCTGGATATGTCCAAAGCCTTGACGTCTGACCCACGATGATGGAAATCAGACACAAGAAGACAGTAAGCTCGAAAGGCAGTAACCTCAAAACAGAGTGTCAACGTCCCCCAGCCCGAGAACAAGTGTGCTGGTACATTGGGCGATTTAAACTTAACGCCTTCAAAATTGACACACCAACGGATCCAAAGAGTCCGCCAGATAATTGGCTATTACAGACCCTGGCGCTTGAACGGGGTCGACCCGTCGTTGATCACACCAAGTAACCCAGAGTCCCCAGGTAGATCGAGATGCCGATCTAGTCCCGGGGCCCAGTCCAAGGCAGGGAATCCCTAGCTGTTCCCGAAAGGTCGTAGTCTGCGACCGGAACCCTGATACTAACCATGTGAGGAGAGGTAGGATGTGCTTCGTGAGTAGAGGGTGCAGATCCCCGTTCAGACCAGCGAGGAGGTGGGGGGAATGAAGAAACAACCTGGGGAGTTCCACCGTCATCCTCAGAAGGAGGGGAAACCATGGCTGCGTCGGCCACCACGGAGTGAACCGCGAAACTGATGCCCTCCGGCTCGCTAAGTGAAGGAGGACCCTGAGGGTCACCGGGAACAGGGGAACGCGTAATGTGTCCCCTGTGACCACGTTTGGTGGAGGGCGTCCACATGGTGCGCCTCCGGATCCGGCCTCCGGTTGTAAGAGCGCGGAAACTGGTGGTTGATATGGGGAATGAACAGGTCCATAGAGAAGGATCCGCGAAGTGAGCGAGGATCAGGGACCCTGACCGGTGCGGTCGCCAATCGTTGGAATCGGTCAGGTAACGAGAATCCAATCTGCCACCCTATAGGGATAGTCTGTGGCATATCCCGCAATCGGGACGATGTTGCATTCCAGGCAGGAGTGCCCGAAGTCTTACTAGATCCGCTAGGATTCTGGATCAGGGGCCCACCAAGCGATCGATGTACCGGACTGCGTGTACGTTGTCCGAACGCAATAGCACACAGCAGATGGACGTGCGTGGCAACAGACTTCCGATGGCAAAAAAGGCCGTCAGGGGTGTACGTGTTGATGTGCAGCCGAGGGTTCTCTGCGGACCACGTCCTACCGGAGGACGAGGGACTGCACCGAGCACCCCAGCCGAGGCGGCTGGTATCCGACCCTATGACGAAATCCGGTGAGAAGTTGAAAATGTCTCGCCGTTCCGTTTGACGGCATGACGTAACCACTACCGTAGGTCCACCATGGCTTCACTTAGTTTGTATAGCGAAGCCCCTAGCGAAGATGTAGAGTCTCGAGTCTCTGGAGGGTTCGACAGTGAAGAGGGGCTGGAGAGTGGACTGGATTGACACCGGGAACAGGCCGACTAAGCGAGTCAGTCCGCGTAAGGACACCCGCTGCTGCCCAGCATGATACTGATGTCTTTGCGGATGGCGGCTAATTGGGTATGGGTAGCCGAAGGATCGCTCGGTTGGTGTCCACCAAGAACCCCAAAAACTCTATCTCCTGAAATGGGGAGATAATAGGAGTTCGTGATCTATGAGGAGTCCCAGATCGCGAAGGGATCCGACCATCCAGGAGGCGTGTTCGCTCGCTAGGCGAGGGGAACCAGCCATTAGAAGTAGGTCGTTCAAGTAGATGTTCAACCTCACCCTTGTTCCACGGGGCAGTAAGTTGGTGAGATTTCTCAAGCTCCCACCGGACGAAAAACCACCTTTCTTCTTCCTGATCGGGAAGATGTTGTTGAGGAAGTTCAAAGAGAGCGGGTCCATCTCTACTATCGGCTGTTTGGTCCAAGGTCTAGCAACCTGTTGTCCATTAGGACGGTGTTTAGGTTTGAAAAACCGAATGGGATGGTGAACCAGGTATACGCCTGGTAATATAACTCCATTTGTCCTACCGTCTTAAAGATATCATCAATTAGCGTGATCCCATTGTGCTAGGTCAACCGGCTTACAGAGGCGGTAGCCTGCTCACTAAGGCGTAGGGTTAGGTGATAGGTCCAGAGATCTAAGACCCAGTACTCTGAGGTTCCAAAGGCCCTCTCTATTCCCTTCCTGGAATACTGAATGATTATGGGATCCACCTCTGGAGTGAGCACCACCGTATTTGGTAATGGAAGGGTGAGTATTCCACCCTCAACTTGTCCGGTTAGCGTACCGATCGATCTCCGGGTCCAGCATTCGATCTATTGGATCACCTCAGGTAGACTTGCCCAGCCACCGGAGTGTGGGTGGCCAATCACCTCCTGATCGAAAAATGGTACTCCACAAGAGTCCAATAAGGTTTTACCCTGGGACCTAGGGTTGGCGTCGTCATGGAGCGCCATGTGCCCACTGCTCACATAATCATCATCATTATCATCATCATTTTCATCCTCAGACTCAAAGGTGTTAGCCGCCTCGTACTCCGCGGACGACTCTGGAAGAGTCCACAAGGAGTCTGGCTCAGTCCGTCTAGCGGATCGCTGCCTCTGCATGTGCATCTCCCCGAGGCTCGGGGGTCGATTGGAGTCTGGGAAGGCAGTGGGTCGGCAGGCCCGGGAGGGTACTGCCTGGGGCATGTTATTTACTTCCCCTGCCGGGGAGTCCGTGGGTCGGCAGTCCTGGGAAGGTACTGCCTGGGGCATGTTATGTACTTCCCCTGCCGGGGAGTCAGAGGGTCGGCAGTCCTGGGAGGGTACTGCCTGGGGCATGTTATTTACTTCCCCTGTCGGGGAGTCAATGGGTCGGCAGTCCTGGGAGGGTACTGCCTGGGGCATGCTAATTACTTCCCCTGCCGGGGAGACGGAGGCCACATTAATGTGACGGCGCATACGGGACGCCATGCCCTACTCAGGGGCGTTATATCCTTGCCGGGAGATCCGGACATAGGGGTGCATGTGGGTTGGAACAACCGATGCCCTGGTAGTCTGGACGGACCTACCGACCAGCTCAGGAACCAGTGCAGCACTGAGGTAGGTAGGGCCTTCCAGGGCTGCGTCCACCACTTCAGTGGCACCAGTAGGGAGTAAAGGATCTGTTGCCAGCCACAGGAGAGGAGTCAGCTGTCTGCGAACAGCACGGCCGTGCAGCACAGGAAGATACGGAAGTTATGTACTATAACTTGTATAGTAATTTCTATAATTCATTCAATTATTGTTATAATTTGTTTATTTATATATATATATGTATATATATATATATATATATATATATATATATATATATATATATATATATATGTATTTTTTTATTCAATTATATAAAAAGTATAGTTTAATAGTTTATATTTTAAAATTTGTTTATTATATATATTTATATATTTATTTATTTATTTATTCAATCATATAGATTGTATAAATTATTTATTTATAGACATTTATGTTCATTGATTTATTTATATTTATTTAATAAGTCAATAATTTATTCATTCGTATAATTATTTAAATGTATTATTTATTATGTATTAATATATTCATTATATGTAGAATAGACTACAGGGGAATAAATTCCCAGAACAAGAACTGATGTTTAATGTAACTGAAGGTGAAGGAGTGACAGAAGCAGGGGAGGGGAGGAATTCCCCACCAGCTAGGTGTGAGTGACAGAAGTTAGATGAGGGGAGATATTCCTCACCACAAGGGGAGCTAGACGTGAGGCTCGGGGCCGTAGTCTCGAGAGACTATGGCCTAACGTGATTCGCATAGATCAGTGAGATCTACACAGAGTTCCAACCATACAGCCGCCCGCACCCTGGCGTGGCGGCGATGGGGAGAGACGGCCTAGCACACGGAGGATGGGGTCTCCAGGACAGGTCCGCAGCAATGGCGCCGTCGATTCGCGACAATAGCGCGATTGGTGCAGGGAGATCCTCACCGCCACGCCCCCCTCAGAGATGAGACGCTCTGAGGAGAAGAAGGGAGGTAGGAAAAAAGGCGCCGAGATGTTAAAATGGCGCCGTCCTACCTCCAGTCAGAAAACGAGCAGTGTGCAGAGCGCACCGGGGGGAAACAAAAGAAGCAAAGCAGCGGTATATTGTAAAATAAACAAATAAAGAAGCCCAATGACTGTAAGATGTACACATCAGAGGAAACCGCGTTCTCTACAAAACGGGTGGCACAGATAGCAAAGTGGGAAAAGCATACAGCAAAAACTAAACGTTTATCATTTTTAGAAATATCAGTTGTGCTTCATAAGACAGAAGGTTGATAGAACAACACACAGATGAAGGTCTGAGGGGATCAGAGGGTATATACAGATACAGGTGGAAGTTGAAGGGAATAGCGGAGGAGGGAAAAACCTCCGTAGCTGTAATAAAAGCCGGGTGGGAGGGGGGGGGGGATCCCCAGCACCCTGTGGAAAGAGGATGTGACATTAGGATCTACACAAATTAAAAAGGCTGCTGATAACCAAATAACAAGCAAGCCTACATAAAAATTATAAACATAGAGTAATGTACTTATCTGAGTTCTGGCTATGAGCAGAAAGAAAGAGGAATAGGTTACCTCAGACAGTCCCTACGGTCTGGGAGGGGCTACACTGGCCCAGGGACTGCTGGGAAGGGTAGTTCTTTGAATTTTTTTAAGTTACAATAAATGTTTACTGTATTTCTGCTATGGGCATTATTAAAGAAAGATAATGCATAAGATACTCGCCTCCTGTCTGATGTATAATTGACAGTTAGGACTGCATTACAGGAGGATGTCACATGACCCCCATGCCCTGAAGCACCAGATGTTTTGCAGTTTAAGGGGAAGAAGAAATGGAGCACCAAAAAGATAGATCAATTAGCAACTGATATACGAGTGAATGTTTTTTATTAACAGTTAAAATCCAACTTGTTTCAATGATAACAATCAGAATACCCATTCTTCAAGGCGTGGACACTTGCCCCAGTTGCATGCTCAACAATACCTATAAACAGTGACTAAGCAGTAGTAATAAACAGTGTATACCAATAGTGTAGGCTGCAAACAAAACGGAGGTATGTGCAATGGGTACCCAACAATACGGTTGACCTCCTAGACCTGAGGAGATGCCCTGAGACATAGGGAATGAACAGTGTCTGTAAAGAAATTGTCCCTCCCTATCCCCCTCCCACTGGCCATTGGGAAACAGCTGTTGCTAGCTAGCGTTGGGGAACAAATCTGCAGTGAAGCAATTAAAGGGAATATTGTAATACCAAAGAAAAGAATAATCTTTCTAACAATTTTTTTTAAGGGTTCCATTAATAGGGAAAGTGACAAAGATGGTGACCAATGAACTCTCAAAGTTCTAAGGTCCAATATGAATGGCCCTACCTCTGCAGGGTGTCTGGAACAGTGTCATTGATTACAAGGGCAGACTGATTCCCCCAAGTCTCTGAGTATAGTGGCAGCAGTCCTGAACTTGGTAAAAGCAACCCTGAATGCAGCAGCAGTTGCTCTCTCTCACAGTTCGTCAGTCCTTGCAGTCAAACTTTAATACAGGTCTGAACACCACAACTTCAGCAGAGTCTCAAATCAACCATAGTAGAAGGCCCTCCACTCACACTCTTGTGAGTCCTTCTTCTACAGGACTTGGTCCTCCACACCGCCGGAGTATGAATGAAAATGCCTCAAAAAGATTGCGGATCTCCATTGGATGATTGATAGTGATGTAGATAGCAATCCCAGGGAATTCTGTAAAAGTTATTAATATATGATCCTTGGAGTAAATATAGTTATTGCCCACAGACATATATAATGTAGCTACCAATTAGATCCCACAAGAAAGAAAAAAAAGAAAGGTGGGAGGGGCTAAGAGTGCCAGCAAGGGACCCGAGAAGAGGAGGATTGGGGCTGCTCTGTGCAAAACCAACTGCACAGAGCGGGTGAGTGATGTTATAAAAAAGCCTTTAACAAGAGGGATTAACGCCACAAAAAAGTGGGGCAGTATCTGTATTGAAACCCCCCCTTTGTGTTTTATAGAGGAGGTTACTCACTTAGTGTGTGGCCACCAGAACAGGAAATGGGTTAATATGCCCTACAATCTGACAGAGGTACTCACAAGCCTTCCTGTTTATGCAAAAAAGTAAAAAATAAAAAAGTGAAAAAGATAAAAATGTAAAAAGATAAAAAAAATGGCTGGAATTCCACTTGGATATACTGTAACTGAAAAAACAAAAACAAAAACAAAAGGCTAATATATTACGAATATAAAATGTTGTAAAGTTAAACTTGTACTTTAATTTCCGTGCTATAAACTTTAATTGTAGAATAATGTGCTAGTTGGTTGGCAGCTTGACGTGCATGTTAAACCGGAGCTTTGAATGAATGTGCAGGTTAACTTGGGAGTACAGAATAGGTAACACAAAAATCACTAGCTCACAGCAGTAAAACAGCTGATTCAAGTTGAGTTTCATCACTCATTGTCTTTGCTAGAATGCTGAACCTCTGCAATAGTCTGATGACTTTTGGCGCCCTTCACATCCAGTAGTTGCCAGATTAGTTAATCAGAAGCTGATTCATCCAAACTGTATGAGCAATTTTAAATTAGCATAGATTTTTGGATGAGGTTCCATAACAGACACTTTACAAATTTAATAAGCAAAATACACAAGTATTAAACTTATCAGTGAAAAATTACTACATTTTTCTTCTTAATAAATGTAAACAATATCAGTATGGGTCAGCGACTAAAAGGATTAAGGCGATTGGTTCCACTTAGCAGCTGGAGAAAAAGTATATTCAGAAAGAGAAGCCAGCAATTTTCTCACAAATTGTAACTTACGAAACCCCTTACATGTTATGTGTCAATTGTGGTAGGAGCCCTGGCTATCACTGTGTCAATGTGGAATTTAGCAAAGAATAGGTGCCTGTGAGACCAGAAAATGTATTTCATTAAAGCAGTATTAATTATAAAGAAATGGGAACACAGGGGCGCCAGACTGAGTGCAGTAAAAAAATATTTTTTAATAAAAACAAGTGGTAACTCACAGGTTAAATTAGATGAGTTCAGTATGTGGTGAAAATCGCCAGTTCTGGAGTCTCATAAACGTCCTATTTGGCATCCTGTTTTCCCTTTTGCAGACTGGGGCACTAGCATGATTTTCTAGGGATCCAGAGGAGGCTGGGAACCAGGAAGCGGGAAACGAAAAGCAGCTGGTCTGAAGGTTAAATTAGATGAGTTCAGTGTGTGGTGAAAATCGCCAGTCCTGGAGTCTCATAAATGTCCTACTTGGCATCCTGTTTTCCCTTTGCAGACTGGAGCACTGGTGTGATCTTATAGGGATCCAGAGGAGGCTGGGAACCAGGAAGCAGGAAACGAAAAGCAGCTGGTCTGAAGGTTAAATTAGATGAGTTCAGTATGTGGTGAAAATCGCCAGTCCTGGAGTCTCATAAACATTCTATTTGGCATCTCCAAAGTAGCTGGTCGTGACTTCACAGGAACAGGAGATTTGATTATTCACAGTGGCCACTGTGAATAATCACATTTCCTGTTCCTGTGAAGTCACGACCTGCTGCTTTTTGTTTCCTGCTTCCTGGTTCCCAGCCTCCTCTGGATCAATATAAGATCACACTAGTGCCCCAGGCTGCAAAGGGAAAACGGGACGCCAAATAGGATGTTTATGAGACTCCAGGACTGGTGATTTTCACCACATACTGAACTCATCTAATTCAACCTGTGAGTTACTACTTGCTTTTATGAAATATATGATTTATACTGTACTCAGTCTTGTGCCCCTCTGTTCCCATTTCTACACAGAGCCCATCGTTTCACTCTAAGGGATCTGCCTCCAGGTTCTAATCATACAAGATCTCAGATCATTTATGGACATTATGTTTTAACAAATGTTGTAATATTATGTGTGCTTACTCACACAAACATTTTAATTAACAGCAAAAAAAAGTCTGGCACCAGGAAACCGGGATATATGTAGTATTGGGAATAATTCTTAATGTCCTATGTGTGCCGAATAAGCAGTTGTATGGATAAAAACACCAGGAGAGGTGTAAAACATTTATACAGTCAGAGGCAACCATGCAAAGAAGCGCTATTTGAGACAGTCTTGTGCGGACAGATAAAACAGCAAAAATCATTAATTGATTGTTGCCATAAATTGATTGATTGTTGCCATAAATTGATTTATAAAGAAAATTGAAATCTCCTTTGCCTAGATGATAGACAGTCAGTTTGCTCAACACTATAATGATACCTAATGGTGGCGGCCAATGGACCGGCTGGTAGAAGGGTTTGCTGCAAGCCCCATATGTTCCATATGAAATTCACCCAAACGGGAAGGGGGAGAGGAACAATCAAATTTCTGTATGGACCGGGGGACGATTCCAGCCTCAACCAGGTCCCTGTAAGCTTCCAGCGTTAGGTATTGATCTAGTTGGCCAGCCATGGTGGCCAGCCATGGGTGGGAAAACAAAGCCAGAAGGAAAAACAGAAAAACAGAGCGAGCCCCAATAGGGAGACCAGGTTTAGACCAGGTTCAGATCAAGGCTTGGAGCTCAGGAATGGTGGAGAGCAAGCCAAGGGAGGCAAGGAGAGAGTGTGTGTGGCTGTAGTCGCAAACCGAGTCAGGATTAAAAATAAATAAATTGCTCAGATTGCGAAACGCTTGTTAATCACGTTTCTCGCAATCCGAGGTTCCACTGTACATGGAGTATGGCTATTCTATCAGAGACAGAGGCTCAATTCACAAAGCTTTAACACATAAATTATTTTTATTTAACCATATGACTGTAAGTTTCAAATCTAATTAGACTGAATATAACTATTACTTGTTATTAAAATAATGATCTTCATCCTAATGTGTTATATTTGTATTGAGCCTATGATATGTAACATATCAGGCATTGAAAAGTCACAGCCTGGGTTTCCAAAGTAGTTTGACATCCTCTATGCTCTAATAACCAGACAGCATTTTTAGAAAGTGTCTGTCTTCTTGCCAAACAGAAATACAGTATGTAATGTTCATGTAATCTTCCCCCGATGTCCTTTCCATTGCTGTCCATGGTGCTGATCTGAGGTTCTTTCAGCAGTGTGCTGACTGGTTCAAAGTTCGTCTGTTTCTGCACGTTCCTTTAGTTTTACTAAATGTGCTTTTTTTCCAAGCAACATTGGAAGCACTGTAAGGGTACAAAGGTTTGAGAACATGGATAGGAGGAATTAAAACAAAATATATAAAGATTTCCATCAATAGTCCATAGTTTGAACTTTTTTCTAAGCAAAAAGCCTGATTTACCAAAGGGAAAGTTATTTTGCTTCCCTTACTAAATACAGTGAAGCTGTGTTCAACCAATTATGTGCCAGCAACAATCCTGATTTTTCTTTTTTTTTTTATTGTATATTTGCAGAGCTGCTGTTAGAAATCACGGGACCCCATACAGCCTACCCGACAGGGCCCCCCTTCCACAGGTGAATGTTCCACACTGTCAAGACCAAATCTCGTCGTTCTCAAACGCGGTGACGTTCAACATGTACGATGGCACTATAAAGGGGAAGTTCAATTCCATTGGCGCCACCCTTGGGGCTGCTTTTGCTAATCTCGCGTTGCCGCGAATAGGAAGTGCTTTTAGGCTTCCTGCTCATTCACAAACTAGAGCACAGTAAACTGTTTACTATGCTTCAGTGATGAATGGACACAAGAGTGATTGGTACTGATCACTCACAGTCTTCATCCAGGAAAGGAAGGGGCTGGTAAATTACATATTTACTGGCCCCTTCCCCTGCTCTCCATCCTGAAAGATCCCCCTGTGTGCCCGCAGCAGGAGGAGAAGCCGGAAGCACTTCAAGGGGAAGGGGCACACAGGGAGGCCTGTACAGCAGATGAAAGGGGTGCATGTGCTAGAACCAATCCCTCTTCAGTGCAGCGGAGGGAGGGAGAGGAGGAGAAGTTGGCAGCGCTGCAGGAGGAGGCAGAAGAGGATTAGTGTCTGCAGTACAGTCGGCCCTCCTGTTCAGCAGGTGCCCAGGCCCCCCTTTTAACCACTTTCAGACCAATCACATTATATGACATCATTGACTTTAAGTGGGGATATCTGAATGATGGCATCATTCAGATATCATCTTCTATAGCAGGCAATTGTGTGCACCATAAGAACAATCATAGCGGCAGTTCAGCCGCTTGATCATTCTTACAGTCAGTGGGAGGGGACATTTCCACCCCTCCTGCCGCCCTCCGGTACTTCTCCGGGCTCGCCTTTACAATCGGTGAAACTGAGAAAGAGTCCGCCGGATGTTGATCATAGAAATTTCCAGTGACCAAATGGTTCCCAGTCATCTCTATGACCTGAGGCCCGGATGTGACGTTATGATGCCACGTCTGGCCGGCGGAGTAAGCAAAGCCAAGAACTCGGCTGGAGAGAAAAAGCTCATTCATTCTTTTTAATTTTATCTCAATATTTCCAGCCTGGAGGGGAGATGTGGGGTCTTATAGACAGCACATCTCTCCATAAAGAGGACATGTCATGCACATTCCTATTTCAAGATATGTTTACATTTCTTGTAATAGAAATAAAAGTGATAATTTTTTTTTTCAAGAGGAAGAGTAAAAATAAAAAAATGAAAGTAAAATAAACAATATATATATATATTTTTTTTAAATCGCCCTGTCCCCATGTGCTCACACACAGAAACGAACACACATGTAAGAGACAACTGCATATGTAAATGACGTTCAAATCACACATGTGAGGTATTGCCACATGCGTTAGAGCAACAATTCTAGTGCTAGACCTCCTCTGTAACCCTAAACCAATGGTCTCCAAACTGCGGCCCGGGGGCCAAATGTGGCCCTTTGCTTGCTTTTATCAGGCCCTTGGGGCACTATGTCAGCCACTGATACCAACAATGAGGCAGAATTCATCCAACTGACATCAATGATGGGGCACAACTCCTCCCACCAACAAAGGAGCACAATTTCACCCAATGACACCAACAATGGGGCACAATTCCTCCCAATGACACCAATGATGGAGCACAATTCTTCCCACTGACATCAAAGATGGCACATTGTTTATTCCCACTGACGTTGGGACCTTTTCTACTCCCAATGACCACAGTCCGCCCCCCCCCCCCCCAAGTCCGAGGGACAGTAAACTGGCCCCCTGTTCAGAAAGTTTGGAAACCCCTTCTCTAAACTGTAAAACTGTAAAAAAATAAAAATAAATTAAAGCATCGCCTATGGAGATTTTTAAGTACCAAAGTTTGGCACCATTCCACAATTTTAAAGCGGGACATGTTAGGTATCTATTTACTCGGTGTAACATCATCTTTCCCATTATGCAAAAAAATGGGCTAACTTTACTGTTGTGTTATTTTTTCATTCATGAAACATTTTTTTTCCCCCCGAAAAAACACATTTGAAAAATTGTTGCACAAATACTGTGTGGGATAAAAAGTTGCAATGACTGCCATTTTATTTCCTAGTGTCTTTGCGAAAAAAAATATATATAATGTTTGGGGGTTCTAAATAATTTTCTATCAAAAAAAATATGATTTTTACATATAGGAGAGGAGTTCCCGGAATAGCAAGTGGTTAAACTGATGGAGCCAAGGCCCAGTACAGGAGGGCTAGCTGTACTGACTTATCAGTGGCCCTGAGTATTTGTAGTAAACACAGGTTTACCCTATTCACATTATCAGTAAGTAAACAGCCTAATACATCAATCCCAATGTGCTGCTATTCACAGAGAAAACTAATTACAAATTTAAATTATTATCTAAAATAAATATTATTATTTTTTTACTCCAACAATATTATTTTGAAACATCTTATCATAACGACCTAATATTATTAAATACAATATTGACACTAGAAAAATTCCATAATATAAATTATATAACATATATTGTGGCTCTTTAAGAAAACTTAAGCTTACTTACATGCATACCTAAACTCTTATATTTATAAATATATAGAACACTAGTTTTAGGCTACAAGATATAAGACAAGAGGTTGTAGTTATCAGACTGCTTTGTAGAGTCACTAGTGTGGCACAGATAACTCTGTTCTAGGGTCACTTCAGATGTTACAAATTGCAAAGTCATGCACTTATACAGAAAAAATCCCCAGTGACAGAATGCTAGATTAATGGCTCTATAACTGTAGCCAGTGCACTGGAAATAGACCTGGGAATTATTATTTCAGCTTCACTACCTAAATGTTAGAAAGCAAAGAGAGCATTGGAAAAAAACAGCACACAACTGGACTGCTTTGAAGAGAAATCAATATTTGTAAGGGATAATATTGAGAAGCAGAATCAAAATGGCATGATTTGGGTTACATCATACCCATAAACCAGGTGAATGTTACATTATAAACAGCTCCTACATAGATAGTTAAGCACAAGTATAGATTTGAGGGGTTTCTGCTTTAAAGGGGTTGTAAAAGGTTTATTTTTTATTTTCTAAATAAGTTCCTTTAAGCCAGTGCATTGTTGGTTCACTTAACTTTTCCTTCGATTTCCCTTCTAAATATTGTTTTTCTTTGTCTGAATTTCTCACTTCCTGTTCCTCCTCAGTAAGCTTGCCCCCATCATCTGAGACGTTCTGGCTGGGGATTAGTCATCATGCTCAAAACAGCGTCTACCTGCAGGCATGTAGTCCCAAAGGAGGGGGGCGAGCATGCTGACTAACCCCCAGCCAGAACAGCTCGGATGATGGGGCAAGCTTACTGAGGAGGAACAGGAAGTGAGAAATTTAGACAAAGAAAAAACATTTAGAAGGGAAATCGAAGGAAAAGGTAAGTGAACCAACAATGCACTAGCTTAAAGGAACCTATTTAGAAAATAAAATACTAACATTTACAACCCCTTTAAGCGAAGAAGTAAAAACTCTTCCAATAGCCGTCTGTTAAGCGGCAAACAGCTGTAGGCAAAGAATGGATTAGCAGCACCTTTAAGTGTGAAGGATAAGGACCGTTACAATGCCAATTACCCCCCCCCCCCAAACCACTGCATATATCGTCTATCAAAATCGACAGAAATGCAAAACCTGCTTAGATCATGTTAGAAGGAGGTCAGCTGCACCTGTCAAAGAATTTGGAATGATCTCATTAATCAATACTTTACTAGTAAACTACAAACATCATATAAAATTACAAAGCCGCCATAAAGGTACGATTGTATTACCTCCCCTCACATGTAATACCCCTACACATGTATCTCATGAAACAGTTAAAAAGGAAACCACCGAACATGGTTCCAGTACAAATATGCCAAATAGTATCCAGCTAAAAAGGGGAACCCACCCTGAGCCCTTAAAATAGAACTACAGGCAAAACTTTTTATTTTTATTTTGGATAGATCAAGGGGGGGGGGGAGGTTATAACCCTTGTCAGATTTGTTTTTTACCATCTGTGTCTCATTTCGGAGATTTGCCTTCACTTTCTATCCCATAGCCAAACAGGAAGTGAGAGGAAATCCCAGCAAATTAATGAATTTTCTTGGGGACCTCCAGGTCACCAGAACCTAGTGTCTCCATTGGAAGATTTTCCCTCTATTACTTTTCCGAGGACAACCCAAAATGTGTGTTTTTCTTTACTTTCACTTTCAATGATAATGGCAAATAGAGAGGATGAATCTCCTTTAGGGGGGAAACACAGCAATATGTAACAGCTCTGGTGAACGGGAGTGAACCACAACTGCGGCTAGCAAGGATTTCAATGCACTTCTTTATGTGAGAATTCAGTATTGGACCCCAGGTGTCACTCCACGCAAACATGAGTTTGGGGGTTCTCTACATCATCTCTCTCTCACATAAAGAAAGGTGTTGAGCTACTAAGGTTGGACACATTACAACATGCGACCAGAGCTTAGCATTTAAAATTATAGCATACACTTAAAGATTCCAATGCACTTCTATATGCAAGGGTTTATCAGTACGGGACCCCAGGCGTCACTCCACACAAACAGGAGTTTGGGGGTTCTCTACATCATATCACTTAAACATATAGAAATGCATTTGGCCACTAAGAGAGTTGGTATGAAATGCCATCAATCCTTAGCATAGAAAAGTTAGAACGAATATGTTCAGCAAGTTAGGGCAAGGCCCATAAACAAATAACACTGATGTCAAGCACGTAGTAAATATGAGTTGTATAGACAACTAATTGTTGCATATGAGAGGCAAATATAGCTCAGGTAATTTGAGTGTAGATGGCCCTTTAAGATGTTCCTTAGCAAACAGTCATAGGCACAAAAGTCTATCCCAAGTAGTATGTTAATAGCTACAAGCCATACTATATAACAGCAAGTGGCCCAGATTCAAGAAGCAATTGCGCCCGTGTAACCATAAGTTACACGGCGCAATTGCTTACTTGCTCCGGTGTAACGAGTGCTCCTGATTCAGGAACCTTGTTACACCGGCTGCAGCCTAAAATCTGCACGGCATAAGGCCCTTATGCCTCGCAGGTTTTAGGCTGCATTCTTGCGGGGGCCGCTAGGGGGCGCTCCCATTGTGTATCAGCGTGTAGTATGCAAATTGCATACTACCACTGATTCACAAGCTTGCGCGGGCCCCGTGCAAGCCAGGTACGGAGTTTCCGTACGGCAACTTTAGCGCAAGGCTGCCCTTTCTAATAGCAGGGGCAGCCAATGCTAAAGTATAGCCGGCCTTCCCGCGCCGTGAAATTTGAATTTCACGGCGTTTGCGTAAGTGCTTCGTGAATGGCGCTGGACGCCATTCACGTTCACTTTGAAGCAAATGACGTCCTTGCGACGTCATTTGCCGCAATGCACGTCGGGAAAGTTTCCCGACGGAGCATGCGCTGTACGCTCGGCGCGGGAGCGCGCCTAATTTAAATGATTCCCGCCCCCCGGCGGGTTCATTTAACTTGCGCGCGCTTACGCCGGGCAAATTTGCCGGCGCGCCCTCGCAGTTCACAGAGCTACTGCTCCGTGAATCGTGGGCAGCGCAAAATATTTGCGGGGGCGCAGGGCAAAATCATTGCCCTGCTCCCCCGCAAATATAGCGCAAGCTTTGCTGAATCTGGGCCATTGTTTTTAGGTGGAATATGTGCAGCAGTTCTTTCTATAGTACTACAAGTGAAAAAATTGCTACTTATCAGTTTGCAGGGCTTCATTGTAGCAACAAGGGATTCCGTAGTGTAGGATGTCAGCAAGGAAGGTCTCTAAGGCCTCGTACACACGACCAAGGAACTCGTCGTAAATGAAACATCGTTTTCCTCGACGAGTTCCTTGTTAGGCTTGTCGAGAAACTTGACAAGCTTTCTTTGCATACACACTGTCAAGACCAAATCTCGTCGCTCTCAAACGCGGTGACGTTCAACATGTACGACGGCACTATAAAGGGGAAGTTCGATTCCATTGGCGCCACCCTTGGGGCTGCTTTTGCTAATCTTGTGTTGCCGCATGTTAGTAAAAGTTTGGTGAGTGACGATTCACGCTTTTCAGTCTTCGTGCTTTCAGATCGTTTTCTGTCATTCAGTTTGTGCTTGTGGGTTCGTATCTTGCCTTTCAGGGCGTGTGGTCAGGTTGTATTTGTTTTACAGTGCATTCCTGTCCGCTCGTTTCTGGTTTTCAGGTCGTTCTTCATAGGTCTTGCTGTTCTTCAGTGCTTTCTGTTTAGTTTGTTCGTTCTGATTAGTCGTTCGTTTCTAGCCATGTTGCAGGCACCTGCGTGTCGTCGAGTTCGTGTTATGCAGTCGATGTGTGTTGGTCTTATTGTTTTAGACCTAGACGAGTCCATGAACAGGGTGAGGAGGCGTTCATGGACCAAGAATTAATTGCTCCGTAGGAACCAATTTTCTCATATGCCTCTGCTGCGGGAGATCCAGGAGAATAATCCTGATGATTACAGGAATTTCCTTAGGATGTCTGATCCCGTATTCCAGCACCTCTTGGCTTTGGTGTCGCCATATATCACCAGGCAGGACACCGTTATGCGGGAAGCCATCAGCGCTGAGCAGAGGCTAGTTGCCACGTTACGCTATCTGGCAACTGGGAGAAGCCTGCAGGACTTGAAGTTCACGACGGGCATCTCCCCCCAGGCTCTGGGCCTCATAATTCCGGATACCTGTTCTGCTATAATACAGGTTCTGCAGGATGACTATATGAGGGTAAGTTTTCTCCTTTAATATCACATTCAATGTATTTAATGTATGCTAATGTATTGTGTTTATTTCCTCCTTCCCCAATTACCATGATTGTAATATGCTGTGAATATCCCCTTTGCCCCATGCATGCTGTAAGCTTTTAATGCCCCTTTTTTGGCCTACATGCATATTTCCCTTCACTTACCTCCCCAGCATTCTAATCTGGGCCCAAACACACCTAGCCTAGTCACTTCCCAATGTATTTTGTAAGATCCATTGTAGTGCTTTATCCCCCCCCCCTAAAATGTGTTTTAAAGTATAGCTTCACCTTGTTTTTTTTTTTAGAGGTCCCAAACTCATCTAGCCCCCCCCCCTAAAAATTTTACAATGGTCCATCAGAGGGGGTGAGGAATGTGATAATTGGGCCTTATATTTTTGGTGTAAAATGCTCCTTAAAATAAATGTTTGACTGATATTGGCCAATGTTTTTGTATAATCTGCTTGCAATGTTATTTGCAAAAGTTTTTTATTGGTTTGATTCCACAGCTTCCATCCACGCCACAGGAATGGCAGACTGTGGCATCTGAGTTTGCTACGTGGTGGAACTTTTCCAACTGCGGTGGAGCCATTGACGGGAAACACGTCCACATTGTGCTACCACCCTGTTCTGGTTCCCAATTCTACAACTACAAGGGGTTTAATAGCATTGTGCTGATGGCGGTGGTGTCAGCACAGTACGAATTCCTCTATGTGGATGTGGGGAAGAACGGCCGGATGTCGGATGGGGGAGCCTTCCGGCAGACAGAGTTTGCTCTTCGTCTCCAGAGTGATGACCTTGCATTGCCACAGGATGCAGAGAATGTTGAAGGACTCCCCTTCGTGTTTCTGGCTGATGAAGCCTTTGGCCTGGGACCGCATCTAATGAGGCCATTCCCCCCAAAGGACCCTCACCCCAGAAAGGAGGGTGTTCAACTACCGGCTGGCCAGAGCCCGAAGAGTTGTGGAGAACGCCTTTGGGATAATGGCCAGCCGGTTCCGCCTGTTTTTAACCGCAATGCATATGGCGGAATGTAAATGGGACTAGATTATTTTATGTTGCTGCATATTGCACAATCTTTTAAGGAGACAGTCTCCTATCCAGGGCTTTTTTTCAGGGGGAACTTAGGGGAACTCAGTTCCACCACCTTTGGCTCAGATCCTTTGGTGCCTGCTCACCACAATCACTTGTAAACACAGAAGTCTGGTTTCTGTGTTTTCATGTGACAGTTCTGCACTCTGTGTGTAACCCCCCTGAACTCTGCACTCTGTATGTAATGCAATCCTGGTATTTAATGCCCCTTTAAGACCCTTCTACTGTTTGTGAAATCTGAACGGGGTCGTAGTTGAGTTCCTGCACCTATTTTCTGAGAAAAAAAACTCTGCTCCTACCTATATGACCACAGTTGGGCCCGAGGCCGGACTTACCTCAGGTGAAATCACCTTGCCGGGCCTAGAACCTGCCCGTACAGGCTTGCCCCCCCAAAGTGCCCATGCAGTCCGGGATAAGCATGTTAAATATTTCACGGGTAGGGGGTGGCCATTCCTATTCCAGCCAATCTAATTTATTATTTTGAGCCAAAACCTCGAAAAGCAGTTTAAAATCCATTTTTGATGTCTCGCTTGTGTTTACTTTAGCTGTGTACTACATGTAGTGTCAAGTGTATTTTCATTATCAACTAACAACCATTTCACATGTAACACCAAAACTAAACACATCAAAAGTTCTAGGTTATTTAAGAAAAACATGACACACTCTCAACCTCCTCCACCTTCTTCTCCTCCACATTCTTCTCCTCCACATTCTTCTCCTCCACCTTCTTCTCCTCCACCACCTTCACCTTCTTCTCCTCCTCCTGGCACGAGTACACCTCCAGAGGCACAGCCTCCAGCCAAGCGGAGAAGGAAGGCTGCAGAGAAGGTTGCAGAGAAGGTTTCAGAGAAGGTTGCAGAGCAGGCTGCAGAGAAGGCTGCAGAGAAGGCAGCAAGGAAGTCTACCAGGAAGACGTCATCGCGTGGCCGCCGTATGCGTTCCAGCGTGGAACGCATTAAGACGGCGCGAGGAGCGTTATTACACAATAACAACGGACAGGGCTTCTAATTCCTCTCCACTTTATCCAAAACTAAAAAAAAAAAAAAGTTTAACTTGTAGTTATACTTTAAACTCCAGTCATATGTACATATATACCTCATACCAAATATACAGTATCTCACAAAGGTGAGTACACCCCTCACTTTTTTGTAAATATTTTATAACATCTTTTCATGTGACAATACTGAAGAAATTACACTTTGCTACAATGTAAATTAGTGAGTGTACAGCTTGTATAAAAGTGTAAATTTGCTGTCCCCTCAAAATAACTCAATACACAGGCAATAATGTCTAAACCACTGGCAACACAAGTGAGTACACCCCTAGGTGAAAAGGTCCAAATTGGGTCCAATTAGCCATTTTCCCTCCCCGGTGTCATGTGACTCGTTAGTATTACAAGGTCTCAGGTGTGAATGGGAAGTAGGTTAAATTTGGTATTATTATTCCCACTCTCTCATAATGGTCACTGGAAGTTCAACATGGCACCTCATTGCAAAGAACTCTCTGAACATCTGAAAAAAAAAATGGTTGCTCTACATATGGTCTAGGCTATAAGAAGATTGTCAAGAACCTAAAACTGAGCTGCAGCACAGTGGCCAAGACCATACAGCGGTTTAACAAGACAGGTTCCACTCAGAACAGGCCGCGCCATGGTCGACTAAAGAAGTTGAGTGCACATGCTCAGCATCATATCCAGGTTCTCATTGGGAAATAGATGTGTGAACTGATTAGCCAGAACCTCTGATTAGCAAAGATAAGATCTGATGAATTAGACTATCTTTGCTAATCAGAGGTTTTGGCTAATTGGTTCATTGAAAAAGGTTATGAACCCTCTCTATTCAGAATGACTGAAAGGGAATGTTAGATATACGGTAGATAGACAGCTAATGTTACAAGAGGGGAAATCATGCACCACTACCGATTTAAAATTTAAAATGGTACTTGATTCCAACATTCAGTATAGACAGGTTGAGAGGATTATTAGGTACTATTGGAACATTTTGAAGAGGGATAAAGTATTGGGTCCTGTCTTGTCTGGGAATCCTGGGTTTATATATAAGAAAGCCCCCACTTTGAAAGACAAGGTCATCCCAGGGGTGATAGACCCCCCCCCCTTACATAGAAAGAGTACCTTGTTTGTTTTTTTAACAGTGTTTCATGCATGTGGGAGTTGTCAAGCTTGTCGTATTGCTAGGATTAATACTAAGAAAAAGAAAGAATTTATTGGCACCAGCATGGAGAATGTTATTGTATCAAGGATTTGATTACTTGTTCCACTACTGGTGTCATATACATGCCTAAAGTGGATGTGGGCTACAGTATATAGGATGCACTTCCAGAGCCCTGCATGTTTGGGTAGAAGAACATATCAAGTACCATTAAAAAGGGGGTGGTCACCTATAACTTGTCCAAGCATTTTAAACTAACGCATGATAAAAATCCTTATTCTCTAAAATGTTGGGGTATAGAGTTGGTGAATAAGCATTGGAAGGGGAGTCATTTTATAGGGCAGTTGAGTAGAATGGAATCAAGTTGGATTTTTGAGGCCGAGGTCCTCCATCCCGAGGTCTCAACATTGACTTTGATCTCAACTGCTTTATAAGTGGTTGATGAATATTTATATTGTTTTATGACCTTTATCATATATTTTGAGATATCCCTTATGATGAATTAGTGTATCTTTGTCTATTCTAAGATTTTTGAATTTTAATAAATTTTCCTTAATTTTTATAATTAAATGGAATTTTTATCTTTATAATTATTAATATTTTTATTTAATTGGTATTTACATGGTCCTATTTGTCATATTTTATGTAGTTATGTATAGATGGCCACGCTGTGATATTATACAGTAAGTGGTGTTTGTTTTTTTATGAGAGTGCACCTGGTTGCCAGGTGTCCCACGTAATGAAGTCTGTATTTGTATTTAAAGCAGATGATGCAGCGATAATAAAGTCCATGTATATGAAACACAATCCGTGAGGTAATAAGTGCTGATACAATAAGGACATACAAGTGATTCCGTGGGTGCGATGAACCTCCACCAGTAATAAGCAATGGCCGCTCACCTCACATATAGGACCCTTTGATTATAGAGGGTCACATGCACATTCACCAGGGGACACTTAACCTCCCTGGCGGTATGATTATTTCAGAAAAAAGGTGCTGAAAGCGGTACTATTATTTGCAAGGAAATTTGGCGTTTTATACTGTAGGCCTGTAATTCTTAGGAATAACTCACTTAAATCTGACCAAACAAGAGACTAGTAGGCATCCCGGGTATGACATTTTTTTTAAAAACAAAATTATAAATTATAATATAATAAATAATTATAAATAATTATAACAAGTAATAATATAATTATAATAAAAATTATTCAATAATGTAATCAACTCAAAATCACTGAAATTTGCTCAGTTGCAGAATTGTCGCTGTCATTACTTTTATTTTTTTAAGACGAATTTCCCCACAAATCGCTATCGCACAATTCTGCAAGTGTTATAAATTATAATTTATTATTGCTGTTTTCTAGCTGCTCTAAAACCATTTTTGACATAAAGGGACACTTTTGGTTGCCATGGACAATCTACAGTTTGCAGGCAGAAAGAACAGTTTTTATTATATAAAAGAACATGTAGGGCACTGGGCAGACCACTAGGGACAAGGGGGGGTGTATTTTTTACATACAGTACTGTAATCTATAAGATTACAGTATACTGTATGTAATGTGTTTGTTTACCTTTTTGAATTTGGCGCCGTTCTCCGCCCCCGTGCGTCGTAACGTCGCAGGGAACGGAGATTGGCGGCACACAGAGGCACTGTGTGAATCGAGCGAGCACCCGCTCACTCACACAGCGCGGTGGCATAGCTGGATCCAGGGACAAGGTAAGTAAACCATGCCTGTGGAGTCAGCGAGGCGAGCCCGAGTCTGACTCGGGGTTACCGATCGCAGCACGAAAATGTAACCCCGATCAGACTCGGGAATACCGCCAGGGGGGTTAAAGTACTAATACTCCACCAATGTTCTGAATTGGCCACCTTGTGGTGCCTACACCGGCCTTCAGATGTCTATTCAATTGTACTGGATGCCTGGGAGTTCAAGTATGCAAGTATTAATGCCTCCCTACAGTGTTGAAGGCTGTCCTGCCCCTCCTTTTTTTGACCAACAAGGCTACCCATAGTTAGAAGTCAATTGGAAAGTTTAAGGAGAGGCAGAGCTATGTCAACATTTCTATACAATGGCATGTGGGCTCCCAGGGTACTGGAACAGACATCTAAAGCCTCGTACACACGGCCGAGGAACTCGACGTGCCAAACACATCGAGTTCCTCGGCCAGTTCAGCCCTGAAGCCGCCGAGGAGCTCGGCGGGGCGAGAGCTCCCATTGAACAACGAGGAAATAGAGAACATGTTCTCTATTTCCTCGCCGAGCTCCTCGTCGGCTTCCTCGGCCGAAAGTGTACACACGACCAGTTTCCTCGGCAGAATTCAGCCAGAAACTCGGTCGGAAGCTGAATTCTGCCGAGGAAACTGGTCGTGTGTACGAGGCCTAATGTATGTGCAGATGGTTCCATGTTACTGTATTTTATTTATGTGGCTAGTACATGACATATGTAGAAAAAACTTATGTAATTTAAAGTGAATAAAATAAAAATGTTAAAAAAAGTTTCCCTGAAAAGAAGAAGCTCATATTTACCACTCTCACCAATGCCACCAATCTCTGATGTATTGTTACCTCTGCCTGAAAAACCTTCAGAACTTGACACTTCCTAGTTTTAGATCATGAAGATCCACATACCTCTACAGGAACTACAGGATGCAAAGGGGCAATGTTAGATTCTGAAAAATCTTGAGATGGCATTTTCTCTTTAATACAACAGAAATATGTGGTGCAGGCAGTGGGAGAGGTAAGTATTAACTATTTCCTTTGCAGGAGAAACTTCTCTATTTTAGAGACATAGTCAATTTTATCAACACGGCCTAGTTTAGGCTCACTCCTGCCCAGTGGTGGCTCGTTCATAAGGGGTACAGGGGCGCCGTCCCCCTAATCAATGCGCCTGGCCCCTAATCTACATGCAGGGTGCTGGACGCATGGATTCCAATGTTTTTTTTGTAAAGCACATGATTAGAGCCTGAGGCTCTAATTGGCTTAAACCATGCGTTGGCTCAGGGGGCGAGAGCACTGCGCCATGAGCCCACCCAGTTGTGTGACAATAGCAAATTAATATTCGCTATTGTCTTCCTGATTCTCCTCCTGGCCAATCAGGAAGCAGGTCCTGACACCCTATCGGCTGGGAGTCTTAGGACTCCTGGCCAATCGGGGCTTAGTTGTCAGGACCCACTTCCTGTTCGGCCGGGAGGAGAAGCCCTGGCTCTTCCCTTGGCAATCTCTTGCTGTCTGTGAATGTACAGGGGAACCGGATGAATCTCGGCAAGCCCCTTAAGGAAAAGCCTCTGATCACCACCTCCTTCCCATCTGTCTCCCACGAGGGTGATGCAAGCTACGGCGGTGGTGCGAGTGGGGGGAGGTTTGTTTGCTGCCCCCCCCCAGAAATATTAAGCCCCAGTCGCCACTGTTCCTGCCTGCTGACTGTACAGTGAAGGAGCAGCAGGACACTGATGAGGTCAACCCTATCCTCTATTTACCTGTTCCCAATAGGGTCAGATCACTAAAACATGACATTTGAATACTCAACAGAGCTAAATATACAAGTTCATGGAGTACTTTGTAGAGCTTTGAGGACATTTTCACATGTAGGTACATGATTGTTCCTACACATTCAACCTTCCTTTAAAGTATATGAGTATATGGGTGGTTTTAGATGCATCAATTAAAAAAAAGCATTTTTCTTATGTTGAGCCATTAATGCCAGTACCATGGTTTGAAAAGAATGGCCCCCAACTTGTTACATGACAGAGAGAGATCCTTAAATAATAAATAGCTGAGCTAGGTTAGAATTTATCAGCAGAATATAGGAAAAAGGCACTGAGGCCTCGTACACACGACCGGGTCTCTCGGCAAAAACCAGCAAGAAAACTGATTCTTGCCGACATTCCCGTTTGTGTGTACGAGGCATTCAGGTTTCTCGTCTGGAAATCTGGCCAGAATCTCGACGAGAAAAAAAGAGAACCTGCTCTCTTTTTTCTCGCCGAGATTCTTGTCGGCCTGTTTCCTGACGATAAACCCGAGAGTGTGTATACTTACCTGTCGCCGTGGAAACCCGCGCATGCTCAAAATGACTTTGACGCATGCGCTGTAGCTTCCACGGCATAGGTAGGGTGAAGCAAGATGGCGGCGACGGCATCGAATGGGACGAGCGCATGCTCGCGGTTCTTTTGAAATGAATGTCAGTACACTCCAGTGGCAAGAGTTTCTTGCCAAGAATCTCGTCAGGGAAAACAACGGGTTTTTCCTGACGAGATTCTCGGACGTGTGTACGAGGCCTGAGAATACCACTGAAAACATATCAGTTTCAACATTTGCTGTGTGACGGCACTCTAAATAATATATTTGTCGGTGTACATATGTACAATAAAACACATAGCTAAGCAATAATTAATACTCCTTAAAGAATAGATGCGTTATTCTTTAGTAGTGCTTTATAATTAATACAACAGCCCTGGAGGTTATTTAACTTTTGGACTAATTTTCCTAGATAATTGCCAAAAGAATGCACAAACATTCTGAGAATCTTGTATGCTTCCCTTTCTTTTGGTTATCTAGATAAATATACACACAAAGAACAACAAGCTATTAAATGAAGAAGCACTAGTTTGCCTTGCAGGCAGTGTAAGCTATGAGCTTCAGTACCACTCCTTTCCCTGCCTTGTATTGATCTCAGGTATGTCATTTATTCAAGACATAAAAGTAATACAAAGAATTGTGAATGCCAAAATTACTTTTGTTCTGAGAATTAATTTATGGATGTTTATCTTTCACCTTTACCTGGAGGTTTTCTTTGAAACTATGATACACTAGCAGCACTTGTGTTTTGCGTCTGTAGAGTATAAATTCAGGTTTGAGTGCTTGTTAAAGTATATCTTAACCCAAAACCAAAAATGGAACATGTTGCAACTTAAAGGGGTTGTAAAGGTACATTTTTTTTCCTAAATAGCTTCCTTTACCTTAGTGCAGTCCTCCTTCACTTACCTCATTCCTTTGATTTTGCTTTTAAATGTCCTTATTTCTTCTGAGAAATCCTCACTTCCTGTTCTTCTGTCTGTAACTACACACAGTAATGCAAGGCTTTCTCCCTGGTGTGGAGTGTCGTGCTCGCCCCCTCCCTTGGACTACAGGAGAGTCAGGACGCTTTCTACGTTGCAGATAGAGAAAGGAGCTGTGTGTTAGTGGGCATCCTGACTCTAGGGGGAGGGGGTGAGCACGACACTCCACACCAGGGAGAAAGCCTTGCATTACTGTGTGGAGTTAGGCCTCGTACACACGACCGAGTTTCTCGGCAAAAACCAGCAAGAAACTTGCTGGGAGATATTTTTTTGCCGAGGAAACCGGTCGTGTGTACACTTTTGTTGAGGAAACTGTCGAGAAACTCGACAATCCAAAAAGAGAGTTCTCTATTTCCTTGATGGGAATGGAGAAAATTGGCTTGTCGAGTTTCTCGACGGCTTCACAAGGAACTCGACGAGCAAAACGATGTGTTTCGCCCGTCGAGTTTCTCGGTCGTGTGTACGAGGCCTGATAAACCCGCGCTTGCTCAGAATAAAGTATGAGACGGGAGTAAAAGTAGCATTTGTAATGGAGATAACACATTTTTCAAGCTGTAACAGACTGAAAAGTGCAAATCGTCTCTTAACAAACTTTTAGTTAACACGCAAACACATGAGATTAGCAAAACCAGCCCCAAGAGTTTAGCCAGTGGAATCGAACTTCCCCTGCCGTTGTATGTGTTGTATGTCACCGCATTTGAGAACGAGGAGATTTTGTCTTGACTGTGTGTACGCAAAGCAAGCTTGTCGAGTTCCTCGACAAGCCTAACAAGGAACTCGACGAGGAAAACTATGTGTTTCGCCCAACGAGTTACTCGGTTGTGTGTACAAGGCCTTACAGACAGAAGAACAGGAAGTGAGGATTTCTCAGAAGAAATAAGGACACTGGTAAGTGAGGTGAGGATGAGGTAAGTGAAGGAGGACTGCACTAAGGTAAAGGAAGCTATTTAGGAACATTTTTTATACCTTTACAACCCCTTTAAGGCCTCCTGCACACTGGATGTTATAAAAATGCCAGGAGCGCTAGCTATAGAAAGCTGTAGCTATAGAAAAATGTAGCTGTAGAATGAGTTTAGCAGATTTTTTGTACTAGCATTTTTTAGTTTTTGCGTCTTTTAGCTTTTTTTTAACAAAACTATGCTCCCACAAAAGCTTATGGCTCAAAAACGCGTTTTTTTGGCATTGTTCGACTTAGAGCGTTTTACAGCTGAAAAACTCCTCTTCGACCCCTCTAGTTTTCCAGCCAGAAAACGCCCCTGCCAAAAATGCTGAAAAAGGCATATGGGGTTGATTTACCAAAGGCAAATCCACTTTGCACTACAAGTGCACTTGGAATTGCAGTCGCTGTAGATCTGAGGGGAAGATCTGAAATGAGGTGAAGCTCTATTGATTTTAGCATCCAATCATGTGCAAGCAAAAATGTTTTATTCTCCTTGCATGTCCCCCTCAGACCTACAGCACTTCCAAGTGCAAATTGGATTTACCTTTAGTAAATAACCCCCCAGTGTCCATGAACACATAGGATAGCATGCTGGGAAGTTTACTGGCTGCAGAAAAAAAAATGCCAAAAACAGCAGCTGTAAAAATGTCCAGTGTGCATAAGGCCTAATAGTCTTTTGTGTGATGGGTGCTATAATTTTCTTATTTTATGCTACTTTTAATTTATTATACTACAATTAATTTAATTTATTTTCACCTGGTATTCTTGCAAATAACAACTTCATGCCCCTGGATGGCTATGTCACTCCTCCACTGTATCTATGGAGGAAGTCAGGGTTGTTACCCTGGGCTGGCCTCCTCATATGAACTACAGTACGTGCATGTAAATTTTGCATACCACCCAACTTTTTGAGATGGGAACGAGGGACACCAATTAGCAAAAGTATGAAGCCATAGGGCACACCCCCTGTCACACCCATTTAAAGGAGAATTATATAGGGCTGTTACTGATTACAATTTTTGTGTTCGATTAATCGATTTTTTTAATCGATTAATCGTCTAATTTCGATTAATTATAAAGCACATACATTTTTCGTATCACCATCATATATAGTCCCCACTGTAATATCCACAGACATCTCTCCCACTGTAATATCCTCCACAGACATCTCCCCCACTGTAATATCCTCCACAGACATCTCCCCCACTGTAATATCCACAGACATCTCCCCCACTGTAATATCCACAGACATCTCCCCCACTGTAATATCCACAGGCATCTGCACCACTGTAATATCCACAGACATCTCTCCCACTGTAATACCCACAGACATCTCCCCCACAGTTATATCCACAGACATCTCCCCCTCTGTAATATCCACAGACATCTCCCCCACTGTAATATCCACAGACATCTCCCCACTGTAATATCCACAGACATCGCTCCACTGTAATATCCACAGACATCTCCCCCACTGTAATATCCACAGACATCTCCCCCTCTGTAATATCCACAGACATCTCTCCACTGTAATATCCACAGACATCTCTCCACTGTAATATCCACAGACATCTCCCCCACTGTAATATCCACAGACATCTCCCCCACTGTAATATCCACAGACATCTCCAACACTGTAATATCCACAGACATATCCCCCCACTGTAATATCCACAGACATCTCCCTCACTGTAATATCCACAGACATCTCCCCCACTGTAATATCCACAGACATCTCCCCACTGTAATATCCACAGACATCTCCCCCACTGTAATATCCACAGACATCTCCCCACTGTAATCCACAGACATCTCCCCACTGTAATATCCACAGACATTTCCCCACTGTAATATCCACAGACATTTCCCCACTGTAATATGGTCCACATCTACCCCACTGTATAGGAAGACTAGTGCTTGCTTAGTCTTAACAGAGAAGCCGGCCGAACATGAGCAGTTGAGGCCAGGTGATGACGTCAGCGCTATAGGCTCACCTAGGCCACCGCCGGGTGGACCAAGATGGCCGCTGCTCCGGGAGCTAGGCCGAAGCCACGGCTTTTCCTATGGCCGAGGCAACAGCGGAGCTCCGCGGATCACGTGGTGTTCCGATCCGCATATGGTGACCTATTCGGATCACAGATCATTTACGATCCGTTGCACCACTGGTACTAGAATTTTGATCGATCAAAAAAATTAACGATTAATGAAGGAATTTATCTTTAATTTCCACAGCCCTAGAATTATACAAAAAAAGAAGATTAGTTAAACCCACAAGTGCTTTTTTTACTACTACTATTCCTTTATACTGGCTTTTGAAATTTACAAATGCAGCAATTTAGAAATTAGATAAAAGGTTTAGCACTGGGAAACACTTTTTGATAGATAAATAGTGCATTTTATATACATCTATATAGATCAGACCAAAATGAGGGGACAAATTAGGAGGAAAGAGGGACAGAGGGACTTTGTTCCAAATCAGGGACAGTCCCTCATAATCAGGGACAGTTGGGAGCTATGATATTGCTTCATCTCCTTTACATGGGGGCAGGCAAGTGCTAGTTTTCAGAAGATAGATAGTAAGGAAATAGTCTTTGCAGCAGTTTACATTGTCCTTTTTCACTTTAAATAAAATGATTCGTCTTTTTTTTTCACAGTTGTTCTTTCACTCAAAAACCCATGCATGGCTTTGTTCCCTTTGCTGTTTTAGAAGACTGATGGCTGATATTCCTACTATGCTTTTGTTTCAGAAGGTGACAGTTTAGGGTTTTCATTTATTTTGGGTGTATATATTTTTTTTTACTTTACATTATAATGATAGGGCCTTTATTTTAGGTTGCACTGCCCTTTGCTGCAAGTCTTCCCTTTAAAAAAAAATGAAGAAGAGACTGTATTATTTCATATTCATTTTAAAAAGTTGTTTAAACTGTGATAAACTGCAGCTCATTCTGGGAATTTGGCCAAATTAGCATCTCATACCTAATCTATGCCTGCAAGTCAGGCTACGCTGAACATTTAAGATACCACACCCTTGTCCGACAGAATATAATGTTTGATCATAACCCTTATAATAATTATTGTCACATCATATTCACCAGGACAGCCATCGAAAATTTTGGGGCCCCTTACATAGCTTTAGGCCTGACACCAAATCCCCCCCCCCCCCCGGGCCTGACCACCAACATTCCCCAGGGCCTGCCATCTGGCTGTCCCACAGAATCTGCCCCCTGACCATCACACCAAGTCCTTCAGTGCACCCACTTTTATTTTAACACTCTTACAACTAAAAGAGGAGCTCCCGTCTCCCCCCCCCAAAATGTAAAGTCAGCAGCTATAAATACTGTAGCTGCTTCAGGTTCATCTCAAGTAAGAGAAAAGGGAAGCCTTGCGACCTCACAGCTGTTTTTTTACCGCGCATTGTGTGAGCTACGCTGCACCTTGTGGATAATCCTGTAGCCTTCTGGGACCAGAAGACAGCGGGGGAAGGAGGGGGGCTAAGATTTCTGCAGCGAAAACCAGGTATCCGCCCTCACCTAAAAAAATGCAAAATGTGGCAGTGGAGGGGGATGCAAACACCCTTTGGGTGAAGTTATGCTTTAAAGCAGGGGTGACCAACCTTTTGAAGAGCGACTTGGTAACCAGTCACGGGACACAATGAGTTTACATCTGCTGCTCCATAGAGGTGAAGTGGCGGTTCACGACTTCCAGCGCGACTTTGCGAGACAACTTCACTCTGCGAGACAACTAAAGCGACTTCAAGTTGCCTCCAGGACAGGCGACTTTGCCAGTGGCCAATCAAACAATAATCAGCTCTGTGGGAGGGAGGGGTTTGCCTGAGTAAACAATTTTCTCTTCCTGTAAAGTTGCTTCAGTTAAGACGGTGATCTGACTTTGGAGGCAACTTCCATTGAAATCAATGGGTATAAGTTGCCTAGAAGTTGCCTTGAAGGAGTACAGGAACCTTTTCTGAAGTCGGAGCGACTTCAGTAGTGTACATTAAGACGCCTCTCATTCACTTCAATGGATTTTCTCATGTCGCGCGACTTGGGGTGACTTGAGATGACACAAGTCGGATCCCAAGTCGCTGTAGTGTGAACCAGCACTTAATAATGCAAAGCATGGTCAGAATGTCAAATAACATGTATACACTACAGAATCAAAAACAGATGTTTAAAGCTGCACAAACATGTACTCTTCACTGCAATATCTCAGGGGTTCACTGAATGTGACATGTGGCTAGCTACAAAGAATTATCTCAATAAGATTCTGTAATTAAAGTCTAGTTGAGATGAACTATTTCAATAAAACTGTACAGAACACAGCTATTTGCAATTGCTACTGCATGCCAATTAGGTCATGCTGGTTCTGAAGCCTCGTGCACAGGACCGAGTTTCTCAGCAAAAACCAGCGAGAAACTTGCTGGGAGATATTTTTTTGCCGAGGAAACCGGTCGTGTGTACATTTTCGTCGAGGAAACTGTCGAGAAACTCGACGAGCCAAAAAGAGAGCAAGTTCTCTATTTCCTCGACGGGAGTCAAATTGGCTCGTTGAGTTCCTGGTCGGGCTGGTTTCCGACGAGAAACTCGATCGTGTGTATGAAACCGGCGCTTGCTCAGAATAAAGTATGAGACGGGAGTAAAAGTAGCATTTGTAATGGAGATAACACATTTTTCAAGCTGTAACAGACTGAAAAGTGCAAATCGTCTCTTACCAAACTTTTACTTAACACGCAAACACATGAGATTAGCAAAACCAGCCCCAAGAGTTTAGCCAGTGGAATCGAACTTCCCCTGCCGTTGTATGTGTTGTATGTCACCGTGTTTGAGAACGAGGAGATTTTGTCTTGACTGTGTGTACGCAAAGCAAGCTTGTCGAGTTCCTCGACAAGCCTAACAAGGAACTCGACGAAGAAAACGATGTGTTTCTCCCGACGAGTTACTCGGTCGTGTGTACGAGGCCTGACAGTGCAGAGCCTCTTACAGTATCTGGCTGCAGACCAAGTGTGCTATATGTCTCCTTCATTAGATATTGCTTTTCTGAGCTACTAAGGGAGATGCTTACATTTGTTGTCAAGCTAGGAGTTTGGAAAAAAGCTCTAAGCTTTAAAGTGTTTGTAACCCTAAAAATAAAAAAACTGGGTCCTGTTTCTTTAAAGCATCCTATATAGCATATCACCTGAAATACCTGGCTGATCCTGCCTGGCTATGCCCTCCCTTCTGTAAACTGACCACGGTTTATCATGGTTGCTGAACCCTGGCACCGTGGTCAGTTTATGTGCCCCAATGTTGTAGTCTCTGTTCTTTCTTTAAAAAATATGCCCATTTACTACCTGATTTTAGAGCGCTCCTCCCCTCCTCCCAACTGACATCAGTGGGGGATTCCCAGCCCCTCCCACTCTAGCGGTCAGATCAGGAGTAAGGAGCAGCGAGGAGTCACGTGAGTGCCAAATCGGCACTGTGAAATAAGGTAGTAATGGGCATCTTCTTTACAAACATACACTACAGCATAGTACTCTTTCTAAAAAGAGGGGATTGTGTGTAGTTTACAAAGTGACTTAACAACCACTTTAAGCTGTGCCTGTCGCATAAACCAGAATTAGATGACCCTGGCCACACAGGAGAAAAGAAACATGATTATTTTTCTGTGTATTTGGAATTTCCAACCAGACAAGGCTTTGCAATCAGTGGCAGGCCAGTGGTGGATATGATCTGGTTCCCCTAGTGGGGATATTCTTTCATTCTGGTTTGATATAACTTTATGACCACTGGCAGGTTAAGTGAATAAGTAGGTTGGGATATATGGCAGCAAGTAAACATTTTGTCCCTAAAATGTGTTTAAAGCAGAAAAAATTGGCATTGCAGTTTGTCATGTATGGAACTGCGTAGCCGCATACTGGTCAGGGTACCCGTGTCCATAGCCAAAAGCACATACAATAGGCATGTGCGCATCAGAACTGGACCAAAGAGCAATGGAAGGAGATGGCCTGGTCTGATGAATCCCATTGTATTTTACATCACAGGGATAGCCGGGTGCGTGTACATCGGCTACCTCTGGGAAGATGCAGAATGAAAAGAAGGCAAGCCACTGGAGGCATTGGGGGTTATTTACTAAAGGCAAATCTACTTTGCAATACAAGTGCACCGCAACTGCACTTGAAAATGCAGTTGCTGTAGATCTAAGGGGAAGATCTGAAATGAGGGGAAACTCTGCTGATCTTATCATCCAATCATGTGCAAGCTAAAATGCTGTTTTTGATTTCCTTGCATGTCCCCCTCAGATCTACAGCGACTACACTTTCAAGTGCACTTTCAAGAGCACTTGCAATGCAAAATGGATTTGCCTGTAGTAAATCAACCCCTAAGTGATGCTTTAAACAATATTTTGCTAGGAAACCTTGGGTCCTGCCATTCATGTGGATGTTACTTGACATGTACTACCTACCTAAACATTGTTGTACCCCTTCATGGAAACGGTATTCCTTGATGGCTGTGGCCAGGGCCGCCATCAGGGGGGTACAGGCAGTACACCTGTAAGGGGCCCTGTGGTCCCCAGGGGCCCAGATGGCATCCCCCTTTTTGTTAAATTTTTTTGTCAGCACCCAAAGGCCCCTCCCCCAACCCTTTAAGGGACCCAGATGGCCTCCTTTTTTATTTATTTATTTTTTCATCAGCACCCAAAGCCCCCCCCCCTGACCTCTAAGGGGCCCGGTGATCCACAGGGCTCCGGATGGCATCCCCCTTTTTTTTTTTCGTCAGCACCCAAAGCCCCCCGACCCTAATTTATGGCGGCAGCCCCCCCAGCTTCTCGATTCACTGCGGTCCCCCCATTTTCAATTCATGGCCCCCTCACTCCCGGTTCTCTGCTCCAGGGGGCCCATGCCCAAAGCTGTGTAAGGGGTCCCAAAATTCCCGATGGTAGCCCTGGCTGTGGTCTCTTTCAAGAGGATAATGTGCCCTGCCACACTGCAAAAATGGTTCAAGAATGGTTTGAGGAACACAACAACGGGTTTGAGGCAGGGCTCGACAAACCCGTGGGCTCCAGAGCGCAATTGCAACTAGAATTAGCGACCTGGTGCCTGGGGCTGCACAGCTGGGGTACCCTGTCTCTGTGCGCAACCCCCCCCCTCACGTTCGCGTCGGGCCCCGCCAGCTGGTAATTGAGGCTGCGGCTTTGCGGCCTTCTGCAGTCCTATGGTTCCTTCTGGAATCTGGTTCCCTCTTGTGGTGGCCGCTGGTATGACAAGACAACCAGCAATGATAATGCAGCTTCCCTGCCTGTTTCCATCTCCTTCTCTTTACTTAGAAGTTAGAACCCACAAACATTATATATATTTTTTATTCTAACACCCTAGAGAATAAAATTGCAGTTGTTGCAATACTTTCTGCCACACCATATTTGCGCAGAGGTCTTACAAGTGCACTTTTTTGGGAAAAAATACACTTTTTTAAATAAAAAAATAAGACAAAAGTAAAGTTAGCCCAATTTATTTTATATTGTGAAAGATAATGTTATGCCAAGTAAATTGATGCCCAACATGTCACGCTTCAAAATTGCGTCCGCTCGTGGAATGGCGATAAACTTTACCCTTTAAAATCTCCATAGGCGACGTTTACATTTTTTTACAGGTTGCATGTTTTGAGTTACAGAGGAGGTCTAGGGCTAGAATTATTGCTCTCGCTCTACCAATCGCGGCGATACCTCACATGTCTGGTTGGAACACTGCTTTCATATGTGGGCGCTACTCACATATGCGTTTGCTTCTGCGCGATAGCTCGGCGGACCGGGCGCGTTCCTGGCTCCTAACTTTTTTAGCTGGCTCCTAGATTCCAAGGAAATTTGTCAAGCCCTGGTTTGAGGTATTGACTCCTCTCCAAATTCTCCATATCTCAATCCAATCAAGCATCTGTGGGATGTGGTAAAAAAAAAAATTTGATTCATGGAAGCCCCACCTTGCATATTAGAGATTTTAAAGGACCTTTTAATAATTGCTTGGTGTCATATACCACAGCATAGCTTCAGAGATCTAGTGGCTTCCATGCCTCAATGGTTAAGGGCTGTTTTTGCCAAAAAAGGGTCTGCTTTGGTGGCAAGAGGGGTACCTACGCAATATTAGGTTAGTAGTCATAACGTTATGGCTAATCGGTGTATGTACCAGTTTTAATTCATTTATCAATAACACTTATTTCTGTAAATGTTGAGACAACTAAAAAAAGACCCAAGAATGGACGAAACATGGGTTGCTTACCACACAGTGGGGTTTATTTACTAAAGGCAAATCCACTTCGCACTACAAGTGGAAGTGCAGTAGCTGTAGATCTGAGGGGATCATGCAAGGAAAATAAAAAACAGCATTTTTGCTTGCACACGATTGGATGATAAAATCAGAAGAGCTTCCCCTCATTTCAGAGCTTCCCCTCAGATCTACAGCGACTGCATTTCCAAGTCCACTGCAAGTTCACTTGCAATGCACTTGCAGTGCACTTGTAGCACAAAGTGGATTTTTCTTGAGTAATTAAACCTCAGTGTCACAAAAAAGGCATTCAGGGGATTCAATGGTCTGTATTTGCTAAGACTTCCCATGTCACAACCTTACTAAAAATACCAGTCATATACACAGGAAAATATACAGGGTATATATGCTTCCCATGTACAGTATATGACTATGGCATGTCTCTTATAAAAAAAACTAACCTGCATGGTACTCCTACTAAGTGCCTTGAGGTGACTTAGTTCGCATTTGTAGTGCTATATTAGTTACTCACTCACTCATGGATGAACAAAGACACCAACAGAGAGACCATAATGACCTGGACCTAAAGCTGTAGTGAAGCAAAAATGGTGGTCATCATAAGAGGACAGGACTTCAGTAGAGATCTTATACTGGATCTACCAATGATTATAAGAAAGTTATATGGCTTTTCTGCTAGTGTTCATCCATATTATAGTGACTAGGGTTGTCCCGATATCACTTTTTTAAGACCGAGTACAAGTAACGATACTTTTTTTCAAGTACTCGCCGATACCGATTACCAATACTTTTTTTATGTCATGTGACAGTGGCACATGCGTCAGTATTTTTTTTTACTATTTTTTGTTATGTTTTTTTACAATGCTTTCTTAGGGGGGGAGTGGATGGTGTCAATGGCCCGGATTCAGAAAGGAGATACGACGGCGTATCTCCGGATACACCGTCGTATCTCTGAGTGTGCGGCGTCGTATCTACGCGCCTGATTCTTAGAATCAGTTACGCATAGATTTCTATTAGATCCAACCGACGTAAGTCTGTTACGCCGTCGGATCTTAACTGCATATTTACGCTGGCCGCTAGGGGCGTGTACGCTGATTTACGCCTAGAAATATGTAAATCAGCTAGATCCGCGAATTCACGAATGTACGCCCGGCCGACGCAGGACAGATATGCTTTTCCCGGCGTAAAGTTACCCCTGCTATATGAGGTGTACATGCGGCGTACCAATGTTAAGTATGGACGTCGTTCCCGCGTCAAATAAAATTTTTTTTACGTTGTTTGCGTAAGTCGTCCGTGAATGGGGCTGGACATAATTTACGTTCACGTCGAAACCAATACGTCCTTGCGGCATATTTGGAGCAATGCACACTGGGATATGTCCACGGCCGTTCGTTAAAAACATCGATCACGTCGGGTCATGATTGATTTTTTCTTTACAATTTCTTTACAATTTTTTCTTTTTCTTCACAATTTGAATTAGGCGGGCTTATGCCGGCCTATTTACGCTACGCCGCCGCAACTTTCTTTTGAGAATACGGCACTTCCCTGTAAAAGTTGCAGAGGCGTAACGTAAATAGGATACGTTACGCCCTCACAAAGTTACGTGCATCTACGTGAATCCGGGCCAGTGTGTTTTTTATTTTAATTTACATATTTTTTTTTTTTTAGCCCTGTTGGGGGGATTTGGTGAGATACAGTCCTGATCAAAAGTTTAAGACCACTTGAAAAATGGCAAAAAATCATATTTTACATTGTTGGATCTTAACAAGGTTCCAAGTAGAGCTTCAACATGCAACAAGAACAAATGAGAGTGAGACAAAACATTGTTTGAGCATTCAATTTAATGAAAACAACGAATAAACTGAAACAGGCTGTTTTTCAGCTGATCAAAAGTTTAGGACCACACCTCCAAAAAAAAAACTAAACCCCCCCAAAACAGAAATCCAACTTCCAAACATGAACTCAGTAATGAGTAGCTCCGCCGTTATTCTTGATCACTTCAAAAATTCGTTATGGCATGCTTAATGCAAGCGTTTCCATGAGGTGAGTGGGAACATTTCTCCAAGTGGTGAAGACAGCCGCACGAAGGCCATCTACTGTCTGGAACTGTTGTCCATTTTTTGTAAACTTCCCTTGCCATCCATCCCCAAAGGTTCTCAATTGGATTTAGATCAGGGGAACACACAGGATGGGCCAAAAGAGTGACGTTATTCTCCTGGAAGAAGTCCCTTGTCCTGCGGGCATTGTGTACTGTAGCGTTGTCCTGTTAAAACCCAGTCGTTGCCACACAGATGAGGGCCCTCAGTCATGAGGAATGCTCTCTGCAACATCTGGACATAGCCAGCGGCCGTTTGACGCCCCTGCACTTCCTGAAGCTCCATTGTTCCACTGAAGGAAAAAGCACCCCAGACCATTATGGCGCCCCCTCCACTGTGGCGCGTAGAAAACATCTCAGGTGGGATCTGCTTGTCATGCCAGTAACGTTGGAAACCATCAGGACCATCAAGGTTAAATTTTTTCTCATCAGAGAATAAAACTTTCTTCCACCTTTGAATGTCCCATGTTTGGTGCTCTCTTGCACAGTCCAAACGAGCAGTTCTGTGGCGTTCAAGGAGACAAGGTTTTTGAAGACGTTTTTTGTTTTTGAAGCCCTTCAGTTTCAAATGCCGTCTGATGGTTATGGGGCTACAGTCAGCACCAGTAAGGGCCTTAATTTGGGTCGAGGATCGTCCAATGTCTTGATGAGAGACCCTGCTTATGCAGTTCAGCAATCCGACCACGTTCAAAAAGGGAGAGTTTTTTTGCCTTTGCCATCACAACGTGTGACTACCTGACAGAAAATGACAATGAATCCACATCTTTGCACAGATTTGGCCTTTTAAAGGCATGTGGTCCTAAACTTTTGATCAGCTGAAAAACAGCCTGTTTCAGTTTAATCGTTATTTTCAATTAATTGAATGCTCAAAAAATGTTTTGTCTCACTCTCATTTGTTCTTGTTGCATGTTGAAGCTCTACTTCGAACCTTGTTAAGATCCAACAATGTAAAATATGATTTTTTGCCATTTTTCAAGTGGTCTTAAACTTTTTATCAGGACTGTATCAGGGGTCTTAACAAACCCCTGGCATCTCACCTTTGAGACAGAGAAAGGGATTAAGGACACAGATTCCTCAGTCCCTTTTTCAGCTGCACTGAAAATGAATGGACAGGAGAAAGAGGCTCCTCTCCATTCATAAACTGAAGAATCATAAACACAGGTTACGATGGTTCAGTTATATGAATGAACAGTCAGTGATCACTGACTGTTCATTTGGAAAAGGTAAGAGCCGGGTTTAGCGGCTCCTACCTTAGCTCTCCATCCTGACAGAGGGGGCAGAGGAGGATATGGAGGGTGACACGGAGCACAGAGGGGGACATGGAGGTTGACACCGAATGAGGAGAGGGACAGCAGCGACACAGAGGGCTGGAGACAGAGCGTGGAGGGGGAGAGCAGAATAATGGAGGAGGACAGCAGCAGCACAGAGGGGAGACACGGAGCGCGGAGGGGAAGAGCAGAATAACGGAGAAGGACAGCAACAGCACAGAGGGGGGACACGGAGCGCGGTGGGGGAGAGCAGAATAATAGAGGAGGACAGCAGCATGGAGGGGGGACACGGAGCGCGGTGGGGGAGAAAAGAATAACAGAGGAGGACAGCAGCAGCATGCAGGGGGGACACGGAGCACGTAGGGGGAGAGCAGCACGGATGGGGGAACTGGAGGAGGATACAGGGACAGTCAGTGGTGATCGGTGTGGCTTTGGGGGGAGTTACAAGCACCGATCACCGCTGTATAGATTTCACTAAAACAGCTGAAAAGGGGTGGGGGGAGAAGCTGTCAGGCTGTATTGAAATCTATTCAAGGAGATCGGCGCTTGTAACTCCCCCCACCGCACGGATCATCCCTGACTGCCCAAGTATTGGGTGAAGCATCGGAGCATTTTCCCCGAGTACAAGTACTCGGGGAAATGATTGGTATCGGTACCGATACAAATTTGCCTTCTAGAATTTTCTGATCCAACAAGCTTAATATGCTGTGGATTACATTTTTATTTTTTATTGTATCCTTTTTATATTTTCCGTTTAACCTTTCTATGTATCCAGGTTGTAGACTTTAACCTGGTTGTACAATGAGTGTTCCCTTGAATAATGATTTTACCCAGACACTGATGTAATGCATTCCAGTTATTCTCTGTAAGCCAAAGTCCAGTCCCTTTCGCTCTTGTTTTTTTAAGCTCCAACATAACAATCCGCATTGTGCACCTGAAGTAAGTAAAAGCAAATCTTTTATGAGCTTCCCCGGAAGATATTTGCTTTGTGAGATTCATGGAAAAAGAAGTTGCTGAATGCATCGCAGCACTGTCTACAAGTGAAAAGCATCAGACATGAAAGAGAATGGAGAAGTGAATTGAATGTTGTTTTTTTGTGCTGATGATTGGATTCTAGGTTCTTTTTAAACCACAGGTGATCATCATTCGTTCTGTCAAAAAAACATTTTCCACAACCTGACCTGAACAATGAAAGTGTGATTGCAGGGATCAGCCCTGATTGAAGGCTACACAGGTTATTTATCAAAAGATAGTCTGGTTCTATTCACTTTTTCAGTGAAACTCTATTTCAAGAGCCTTTATTAAGCTATGAATTGATACAGAAGGAACCTAGAACAAAGGGTGCAGTTGATACAGATAAAGATTAAGAGTTTAAAGACTTGTTTCCTTTTTGTTTTAGAGGTTAAGAGTGCAAAATAAAGGACAAAATTCCCTTTTTGACTCTTGTTTTCATCCAGGTCCTGTATGATGAGTGACTATGCACTACTAGAACCGTGGCGCTTAATCGGCAACTTGGAGTCTTTACATCTCTCCAAAGCCTTCCATAAGTAGCTCTCCTGATCTTGGGTGTATATAAATAATTCTGTGTTGACTAATCCTATTATGACATGTCTGTAAGGCTGCAGTTCACAAAAACGATGGAAAGAATGCTTAGAAAGACAGCTATATTAATAAGTAACATGGAGGACATCAGCTACTGAGAAATATAAAAGATAAACTCCATCTGAGGCTTCGTACACACGACCGAGGAACTCGGCGGGCGAAACACATCGTTTTCCTCATCGAGTTCTTGTTAGGCTTGTCGAGGAACTCGACGAGCCAATTTTCTCCATTCCCGTCAAGGAAAAAGAGAACTTGCTCTCTTTTTGGCTCGACAAGTTCCTCGATGAAAAATGTACACACAGCCGGTTTCCTCGACAAAAAAACTCTCCCACCAAGTTTCTTGATGGATTCTGCTGAGGAAATTGGTCGTGTGTACGAGGCCTGACAGTTTTTTTTTTTTTTGTTGTTGTTTACAAACGATTTTTATTATGAAAAAGTCAAGGTGTATAAAAACAATTGCATTAGTAGTACAGGTATGCAAACATATATCATCAACAACGAATGATGTACAGAAATATAAGGGAGCTGCGGTGGCTCAACGCGATTGGCACTGCGCTGACAAGCCATTCACCTCTGCAGTTAGGGGTTCGGATCCCGGTCTCGGCTACATGTGAATTGAGTTTGGTGATCTCAGCCCGGCTCCCGGTGGGTGTGCTATGCGAGGTAAGCCTGCGCTTAGTACGCCCACCCCCTCCCACAAAAAACACCACACTTACACGCACTCGAAATTGGGTTAACATGCACGCACTTTGACCACGCGGTCTCTAAAAAGAGAGGCGAAGGACTAACGGGGCTGGTTGAGCAGGCTAGATCCTTTCACTCCCTTATAGGGAGTCCCTCTGCCCCGTTGCTACCCAGACACTGATGTAATGCATTCCAGTTATTCTCTGTAAGCCAAAGTCCAGTCCCTTTCGCTCTTGTTTTTTTAAGCTCCAACATAACAGCAGGGACAGAGTTTAGCGACACAAATCGCTACCTAACAGGTCCACAAAAGTCCTTTCAAGCACTGGTATAGGTGTGCTTCTTGCTCTGCAGTACAAGATAGTGTGGCTTCAAAGCGGAGCAGGTAGGGCGGGCTATGTGGGAGGACCCCCTCACCTACCCGCCATTGCCACCCGGGGCATAGAGAAAGGTGACAGATTGCCTCTGGGGGAGGCCTGCCTACTCCCAACTCCTGCAGTCTGGCTCCTTTCTTGAGTACACGTACAAAATACACTTTTAAAAAAAAAAATGTACAGAAATATAAGAGGGGTTATGCTTAGTCAGGTGAAAAAATGCAGACTCAATCAGGTCAACCGAGATTATTGAAGTGAAGAGAAAAAAAAAAAAGTCACATAATTGTTGAGAAAGGGAGGTAGTTAAAAATCCAGAAATAATTTATTATAATATTTCTCTCCCCTTCTCCTTCCTCTTTCCCTTCCTACTAAACCAGAGAGGCTCTGTCCCAGAGGATCCATTTTTTTTGGTAAAGGGGCATAGAATCATATAAGATGTGGTGAATTCTTTCAGAAAGTTTAATGTTCGTCATGCGGTTGAGGATTTGTGGCCAGGGTACCGTATTGGAGCGCCAATTAAAGGCTATGGCCCAATGAATGGAGCTGAGGAATGTGTGGATTAGTCTTGTGCTAGTCATTGAAATATCCTGTATAGGTGAGAATAGAAGGCAGATTTGAGGTGTAAGAGAGATCTTTCTACTGGATATTTTTTCTATTATAATGCTTGCCTTATGCCAAGTGTTTTTTAAGTGGGGACAATCCCCAAAAATATGTAAGAGTGTTCCGTGGGTGGGACAACCCCTAAAGCAAAGTGGGGATAGTGAGGGATAAAATGTGTTAAGTTTAGCAGGGGTAAGATACAATCTATAAAGCAATTTAATGGCCGATTCTCTGATCGAGGTTGTTTTGGTACATTTAGGCTGCATTCACACCTGAGCGTAGGGCGTTCGGTCGTTTTTTCGGGCGTTTTTTTTCGCGCGTATTCATGCTTATTTGCGCGTTTGCATACAGCGTCGTGCGACGTTTTTGTACTTCGGCGTTTCTTATTTTAGCCAATAGGAAAAATTATCATCTTTTCATCACTTGTTGCTATGTTGGTAGATTTTTTTTAATCTTCTGCATGGGCGACAAGTTCTATTGATTAAAGCGACGAAACGCCCATAGCAAACGCCCGCTCAATACGCGCGTTTCCCATTACTTTCTATGGGGAAAAAAAACGCTCAAACGCCGCTGTCGCGCGATTCGCGCGACAAAAAAAGGTCTGGGACTTGTTTGAGCTTCGCGCGACAGGCGTTTGGGCGTTCAGGCGTTCAGGTGTGAACAGTCACCATAGGGAATAATGGTAATTCTCCCCTCTGGCGTTTGTGAGCAGTGCGCTTCAGGCGTAAAAACGCCTAGGTGTGAATGGGGCCTTATGGAGATTTATGAAGATAGTATCCCACTGATCAGGGGTAAATTAGGTGTTTAGATATGATTCCCATTGAAGCATGGGATTTGATTTCTCAGGCATGTTAAACTCATTTAAGCTTTTATATATTCTGGAGATTAAACCCCTATCGCGGGGGGAGGAGATACAAATTTGCTCAAATTGTGTATAGGGAGGGTGAAGTGTAAGTGAGTAATATTTCTGATAGAAATTTCTTACTTTTGTATAGTTTTCTAGCTCAGTAGGTGAGAGATCATATTTTGTTTGTAGTTCATTAAAATTGAGGAATGAATTGTTGTGGAAGAGCGATTTCAGGTGTGTTAGGTTATGTGACTTCCAATTCATCAGAAAGTTTTGATCTTGGGCTCTATCCAGGGGGGGGGGGTCACCTATAAAGGAAGCAAGGGGAGGAGTGTCAGAGGATAAATTAAATTTAGATACTTGTCTGTTCCATAGTTGAAGAGTGTGAGTGACGATAAGGTTTAAGGGTCTTATTTTTTGTGGTGGGATGGACTTGGACCAGAGAAGTCCACGTAAATTGTAGGGTAGGATAGATTCTTCTTCAAATCTGAGCCAAGGGACTAGGAGTGAAGAGGCATACCATTGGGCTACCTGGGTGAATCTGGCTGACAACTAATAAAGCCAAAGATTTGAAATGCTAAGGCCTCCTTTTGTTTGGGGCCTAAACATAAGGGAATAACTAAATCTGGGTTTCCTGTTTTGCCAGATGAATTTGTTGGTCTCTCTCTGCAAAGATTCTAATGTTTTTTTTAGGTATGATAAGTGAAAGGGCTCTAAAAAAGAATAGTTTGGGTAATATCATCATCTTTATGGCCACTATTCTGCCAGAGAAAGAAATTTGGTATGAAGACCAATGTTTAAGTAGATTTTTGATACTGTTAAATAAACCCCAGGAGCACATCTTTCACAATACTCCTTGTGCTTTGACAAGAGAGATGCTGCTTTATCACATAGCAGCTCTTCGCATTCACAGAAGGCTTTGTATTTTGTGAATGGGTTCACATAATACAAAGTGTTCTGTGATTGGGTGGGGGAGAGAAGGGGCAGGCAGAGTGATTGCATATGATTCTACAGCCGCTAGACCTGAAACCAAAAGGCCCAGCATTGAATCGGCAGAAGTTTAGTAATAGACATGCTCCAGATGATCAGTAAAAATGTAAATTGTAAACTAAAGAGAAGTCCAAAAGGTGGCATGCACCTTGTTGAACTTAACCTATAGTAACTCCTTACGTTTGTGACTGAATTCCTGGGGTTCAGTTTTAACTAAAATAAATGTATTAGCATTTGAAAAGCAGTGATTAACCACTTCAGCCCTGAAAGGATTTACCCCCCTTAATGACAAGGCCATTTTTTGTGATACGGTACTGCATCGCATTAACTGACAATTGCGCGGCCGTGCAACGTTGCACCCAAACAAAATTAATGAATAAGAAAAAGCCAGATCTACTGTCACCACTCTGACACCTCCATCCCTATATGTAAGCAAAAAAGAAAAGGAGAATCGCCCCTTGGGACTTTAAATGAGGTGAGAAAGAGGGGGTACAAGTTCACACAGAAGAAATTAATCAGTTCAAAATTAATGTATTTGTTCTTACAAATAGAGCTTTTGAAAAAAATGTATTTTTTACTTTCTGCTATAAAACATACAATAAAATATATACAGGGGCGGACTGACAACTCATGGGGCCCCCGGGCAATAGAAGAGTATGGGGCCCCTCTGGCTTACAGATGGCCACCACGCCAGGAGGTAGTGCAGAGGCGGGCAGCTAAAATCTTGGGATATTCACATTAAAAGCATGTCATTTTCGGACATATCGGGGACAGATCTAAAAAAAACACAGATTTTTACATACTGTCCCTGGTTTTACTGAGCCTGGCAACCCGGATGGGGCCCCCTAGTGGCATGGGGCCCTCGGGCAGTGCCCGAGTGACTCAATGGTCAGTCCGCCCCTGAATATATATATAGAAAAACAAATGTATTCATCAGTTCAGGCCAATATGTATTCTGCTACATATTTTGGGTAAAAAATATCGCAATAAGCATATAGTCCGGAACGTGCAGCCAGCTCGGTGGGCGTGGCCTGTGCTCTATCTGCTCTGCAGGCTGAGCCGTGTCCTCACGTGACGTAACACCGGGAGTCAGCTGGCGGCGCTTGTGATCACAGGTACTTACCTATCATATGAGTCCCATGAAGTCCGGAGTAACAGCGAGGAATATTCATCCTTCCATCCATTATTAGTCCACAACTGAGGTTGAACTTTGTCTATGTGTGGTATTGATGCCTACAACTACTACCATCTGGTACGGATTTATCCTATATGGTGGCGGTTCACTTTGCAGTGGATTTGGGTGTCGTTTGTTCATCACCAGCTTAAAGGGATTGTAAAGGAAAAAAAAAAATTTCATAATAAGCATCCTTTTACCTGCAGACATTCCTCATTGTTCGTTTTTGCTCAAAAGTTGCTCTATTTCTTCTCTGTTCTGTTCACTTCCTGCTTGTCTGATTTTACTGACCACCGTGAAGGGAGGGTTTACTGCGGTGGTCAGTAACGTGCTCGCCCCCTCCTGGGAACTACATCTGTGTGGCAGGATGCTCTCTACGTGATAGAGACTTCAAGGAGGTGTGAATTACTGGGCGTGCCGCAATTCATACTGGGAAATGTAGTTCTTACATGAACGAGCGATGCAAACCAGGAAGTGAATGAGAGAACAGAAACTAGAATGCCGGAGGTGATATAGATGAAGGAATTTATTAGGTATTTACTAGTTTTTTAACAGAATCATTACACTATTCTGTCTATTAGTGCTATTCTGTCTGTTAGGAGTTAGTGCTATTGTACTGACAAATGTCCTGGGCTGGGCTGGGCTATAGCCATCTGTATAATTATCTTACTATCTGGTAAGCATGTCTTGCAATAAGATTTGACACAGGATTGAAGAGTTTTCTGTTGGTCACCCATATCAGCTTAACCCTTTTTTTGAACTTATCAATTTAACCCATCTTTGTACTCATTAGCGCAATTTTTTCTTTTTATATTTTATTGTGTTATCCAACATTATTGCTGCTTTACAGAAGTCCAACTTTATATTGTTGATTATAGCAAGCACAGTTGTTTACCTCTTTAATAAGTATATAGTGATTGGTTTGCACAAAAGTTATAGCGTCTACAAAATAGGGGATATATTTATGGACTTTTATTTTTTTTTAATAGTTTTTACTGGTAATGGCGGTGATCTGCGGTTTTTAGCGGGACTGCGTTACATAGGCAGATTCCCGTTCTGCCTTTCTATGGAGCGATCGCGGGTTGCTGACAGACATTGAGTCCGCCGGACCCACAGACATGCTCCCGCGGCACGCGCACCCACAGTATCTATTACACCTATTACAGTGCCGTACAGGTACGACGTTTTGCGCAATAGAGCCAACCTGCCGCAGTATATGTACTGTGGCTGAAAGGCAGTGGTTAAAAGGTACTAGACATTTAGACATTCTGTCTCACTGGAGGAAAAGAGGTTTAACCTGCAGATATGGAAAGTGTTCTCTCCAAAAGAGCTGTGACAATGTGCTGTAGTTTTCTGCAGAAATTGGTTCTAGCTGACTGTTTCAGAATAGGGTTGGACGTGGTCCAAAAACACATAATATAAATAGTGACTAATATTTATAATGAATAACATCACTAAAAGGCTTTGCTTGTTGTAGATGTTTCTCCCTCTTTTAGTGTTAAAGGGGTTGTAAAGGTACAATTTTTTTTCCCTAAATAGCTTCCTTTACTTTAGTTTTTAAATGTCCTTATTTCTTCTGAGAAATCCTCACTTCCTGTTCTGTCTGTAACTCCACACAGTAATGCAAGGCTTTCTCCCTGGTGTGGAGTGTCATGCTCGCCCCCTCCCTTGGACTACAGGAGAATTGGGACGCCCACTAACACACAGCTCCTTTCTCTATCTGCAACATAGAGAGCGTCCTGACTCCCCCGTAGTCCAAGGGAGGGGGCGAGCACGACACTCCACACCAGGGAGAAAGCCTTGCATTACTGTGTGGAGTTACAGACAGAAGAACAGGAAGTGAGGATTTATCAGAAGAAATAAGGACATTTAAAAGCAAAATGGAAGGATGAGGTAAGTGAAGGAGGACTGCACTAAGGTAAAGGAAGCTATTTAGGAAAAAAAAATTACCTTTACAACCCCTTTAATGTAACTTTACAGCAGGAAATTAGGGCCAGATCCACAGCCAGGCGGCGTAACTTAACTTTTCCCATTTAAGTTACACCGCCGCAAATTTCCCAAGTTAGTGCCCGATCCACAAAGCACTTACCTGGAAATTTGCAGCGGTGTAACTTAAATCCGTCCGGCGCAAGGCGTTCCTAATTTAATGGGGCAAGTCCCATTTAAATTAGGCGCGCTCCCGCGCCGGACATACTGCGCATGCTCCCGACGTCATTTTTGCCGACGTGCATTGCACGAAATTACCTTACCCCGAGATTTGTGAATCGCGGGCTGGGCTGTTCCTGAAGCCTGAAGCACTCTTAGCCTTTTCACAGCCATCCAGCAGGGCTGAAGCTTATGGCCACCCAGCTGAGCTGCTCCTGGAACCCTTGCCTGCCCATTCAGTTCACAGCATGGCTGTGGGGCAGAGACTAGAAGTCAGCTGAATGGCGAGAAATGTGAATTGGGAAGGGCTGGAGGAGACCCTATCTCCTGATTTCGGCATAGGCGTCACTGCTGCAAGACACCACAGAGCTGGCGACACAGTGAGTAACACTACCTGTGATAGAGTTGCCATTTAAAGTTCCCACTACAATTCTTAGATCAGCAGAAGATCTTGATCAAGAGCATCTAAGCTGGCTGATCAGAACTCCCCGCCAGCACTCCCCCCCCCCCAAAGAGTGAGAGAAGGAATAAAAGTAGAGAATACGTGGAAGGGAGAGGAAAAGAGAGAGAGGAACAAAGAAAAAAGGGAGAGAAAGAATCAGGCCCCGTACACACGTCCGAGAAACTCGACGGGCAAAACACATCGTTTTGCTCATCGAGTTCCTTGTGAAGCCGCCGAGGATCTCGGCGAGCCAAATTTCCTCATTGACTAACGAGGAAATAGAGAACATGTTCTCTATTTGGCCCGACGGAATCCTCGTCGGTTTCCTCGGCCGAAAGTGTACAGACGACCGGGTTTCTCGGCAGAATACAGCTCCGATCGAGTTTCTGGCTGAATTCTGCCGAGAAACTCGGTCGTGTGTACGGTGCCTAAGAGAAAGAACAGGAAAGATGACTAGAGAGAGGGATGGGGGGACAAGAAATTAAGGCAGAGAGATAAAAGTGAATCAAAGGAGAACATAGAGAGAGTGGTACATCCTAAAATGTACCAGAAGGGGTTTTAATACTGTACGAGTGTAAGGGACTTAGGGATCCCTAAATGTCTGTGGGCTAGGGGCGCAAATTACTTGTCTGGCCTTAGGTGCTGAAAACCCATGCTACAAAAATTCTACTGTTAGGGGTCCCCACAACTTGGTAAATTTTATCAAGGGGTCACGGCACTAGAAAGGTTGAGAACCACTGGTCTAGAGGAACCATGTTGTCTACTGGTATGCTCTTCCTGACACGCTTGCTTTGTGTTACTCTTGAAGAACAGTCAGATGAGATGTCTACATCTGATTGCATGTGATTGCAATGCACGGATGGCAATAAATGTTTCCAATGCTGCAAGCAAGGGTGTAATGACAACCATTGTAGCCCATATGGCTGTTAAGGGGCCCCAGGTGCAAAGGCCCCAGTTCATGCCAGAAAAAGGATTGTAAAATGGTTGGGGTAGATAAATGCAGACTTTTCCACAAATTGATCCTTAACAAAGATAGTTTTGTGTAACTATACAATAAACTCTCCTCTCCTTGGTCAGCTTAGCAGTGACTTATGATGGGAAATCTGAGCTTATGAACAGCCCCTTATAATATTTAGTCACAATTTGCAAATGCTCAACAACAATGGACACCAGTGTTAAAGTGTGTAAATAAAAGTCCCTACAAATCCCACTCTATACTGCTATGGGCCCATGAGATTTCTAGCTACACTTCTGGTTGCAAGATGTCATTTTGATACACGCCCATTGAAAAAAAAAATGGTTGCAAGAACCTGGTAAAGCCCAAGTCTGGGACCTCTTAGGTGATAATGTTTGTGGACACCTTGTTTCTCCAATATGTACAACAAGGGCATGGTCACAAATCCACTCTAATTGTATGATGGGTGGATAAGGTGTGCTTTTGATAAGAGTATAATGTGTAATGCTGTTTGTGTTGGGAAAACAAAGACAAAATATACTGATACTTAACTTGGCACTTCCTTGCCACTCAATGTTTCGTGTGACCCAGTGTTACCCCTTTCAGCCTTTATTCACTAATCCTATAATGCAGTCACAGATAGAGGAGGTTATTTATCAGTAGATTAATAGATTGCTTAGGATATGTTTTAATGTTTGACAAGCAGACATGATACATGAAAAGATTGAGTAGGATACCTTTTGATTTGTTGGGCTCTAGATCACAGATGAAAGACACCTGGTCCTTTGCTACAATTGCCGGAAAAAAATAAAAGAACATGTACGCAGCTGGATTAACCCATTAACGACTTGGAACTCTTGTAGACCCTGACTATAGAGGAGATTGCTCAGATTGCGCAGAGTGTTCAAAAATCACCCATCATTGGTCGATCTCAGAGTGCCACAATTGGTTCCTTCAAGCAGTTCACAATGACTTCTCCAGTGACTGTTCGCTGATTGTGCAATGTTACAACTGTGTGCAAGCACTCATAGAAAATATTCTCAAAATCTTCAGTCAGTTCACCTTTTTGTAATTGTTTACAGAATTTACAATTGGTTGTGGTCATAGGCATGCCCACAGGGTGTGCCGAGTGTGCCCAGGCACACCCTAATTATCCCTGTGCTCTCACTGCTAGTGCTAGTTGTGACTGCTGTGAGCCTGCTGTTGGGAATAACCCCAACCCTCGACCAACCCCCTGTCACTCTCAGGGACTGACTCACAGAAATCAATCACTTTTGGGCCATGCCCCCCCAAGCCAAATTCTTCAGCGCCCCATTCCCTGTCGTCCTTTAGTAAGGTCAGCCGGGAACATCTTCTGAAATCTATGGCAAAAATTAAGGCCTCCTACTTCCATGGTGACATATGTCCAGCCTGGCTCTTGAAGAAGAATGCAGAGCTGGTTGTGAACGACCTCCTGATACTTGTCAATCTTTCCCTAACTCATGGCGTGTTTCCGGCCCGCTGGAAACATGCTATTATTACACCAATTTTAAAAAAGCCCAACTTGGACCCTGGCTGTCTTTCTTACTACAGACCCATTTCTGCTATAGGTTTCCTGGCCAAACTGGTGGAATACGAAATTTTTCTCCAACTTCAATCGTACTCGGAGACAACAGGTCTGTTTCACGACTCACAGTGCGGTTTCCGTGCAGGCCGTGGGATTGAGCTCATGGTCCTTTTTTACCAGAGAGAAGCTGCTCGGAGTCAGGGACGCAGGGGGAGCGGCTGCCTTGGTGCTCCTTGACCTCTCCGTGGCCTTTGACACTGTAGACCACGCTATGTTGATTGCCAGGCTTCGGGACGAGTTTCACATTACTGGCTCTGCTTCACACTGGCTTTCAGACTTTCTCACCCACAGGACCTTTCAGGTTAAAACTGGTCCCTTCCTATCTGCCATCAGCACCCTGAGTTGTGGGGTGCCTCAGGGCTCGGCCCTGTCGCCATGGCTGTTTAATGTGTATCTTCGGCCGCTTGCGAGTCTGCTGGACACCCATGCAGTGTTTAATCGGTTGTATGCAGACGATGTCCAGTTGGTCGTCGACAGCCTATCCGACCCTGCTCCTGATCTGCAGCTTGCTTCCTGTCTATTAGACATCAAACAGTGGATGGATCACAATTCCCTTAGTCTAAATGCTAAAAAGACAGAAATTCTCATCTCTGGACGTATTGATCCAGCTGTCTTTCTGGGAAAATGGCCCACGAGCCTTGGGCCGTGTCCTGTTCCAGTGAATCAAGTCCGCGTCCTGGGGACAATTTTTGACTGTAATCTGAATTGGATACCCCAAGTCAATCAATGTATCCGCAACGCACTGTATTACATAAGGTGTCTGAGAAAGGTCAAGAATCTGTTTTCTCAGTACCACCGGAAAGTCAATCTCTCGTCAACTCCCGGATTGACTTTAACAACATTGTGTATTTGGGTATGCCTCTAAAGTGGCTGAGGAAAATCCAGCTCGTCCAGAACCAGGCCGCTAGACTAATCTCCGGCCTAAATAGGCGGGAGCATATTACCCCTACCCTGCGATCACTGCACTGGCTCACTGTGGTAGATCGCGTTGAGTTTAAGGCTCTTTGTCTCGCCTATCGCGCTTATCATGGGACGGGCCCGCAATATCTGAATTCCTTGATAACGCGATATGCTCCTGCACGAGCACTCAGATCACTAACAGCTGGTCTTGTCACTTGCCCATCTGCCCGTTTGCTTACCGTTGGGGGCAGACGCTTTTCTGTGAGGGCAGCGGCTCTATGGAATAGTCTCCCTGTTTCCATTCGGTCTCTCCCCTCTATTATGTCCTTTCGTAAAAGGCTAAAAACTTGTAGGAAAAGCAGGCAGAGTCATGTTAGTTCTCCCTATTGTTCCCTGGTGATCTGTTTTCTTTCCCTCCCTGACTTGATTTATCCATTTACAGTTATGTTTTCTGCGCTTAGACACTGCCCTGACGGGTCAGTATTTGGCGCATTATAAATCTATTGAATCAATCAATCAATCAATTGTCTGTGTAGCTCATGTCACCACTGGGGTTGGTCCAGGCAAGCAAAAACATCTGTGTGCTGCAAGTGGGAGGTGATTGAGCAGGGACTAGGGAGTTGCCAGGACCACAGCCGCAAAGTAATCCAGCCGCATTTGCTGATGGGTCTTCTATAGTTCCCGGCTGCAGGTCCCGCAGGCGGCGGAGTGATATACATCTGCACTCCAGCCTCCTCTGTCTCCCTTGGAAGAAGCAGTGGAGCCTCAGCCTGGATAGCGGCAGGCAGGTGGCTTAGTGAGGTGAGCAGTAAAACAACACAGAGCAGGGCAGGCAGCCAGACACACGATGGACCAAAAAAAAGGCAAGTGTCCTGATCACTGCCATATCCCATACCAGCGTCCTGATCACTACCATACCCCATACCAGCGTCCTGATCACTGCCATACCCCATACCAGCATCCTGATCACTGCCATACCCCATACCAGCGTCCTGATCACTGCCATACCCCATACCAGCGTCCTGATAACTGCCATACCCCATACCAGCGTCCTGATCACTGCCATACAGCATACCAGCATCCTGATCACTGTAACACCCCATACCAGCATCCTGATCACTGCCATACCCCCATACCAGCATCCTGATCACTGCCATACCCCATACCAGCGTCCTGATCACTGCCATACCCATACCAGCGTCCTGATCACTGCCATACCCATACCAGCGTCCTGATCACTGCCATAACCCATACCAGCATTCTCACCATCTGTACTATATATACAGTATACCATAGTTTGTAGACTGTATAACTTTCACACAGACCAAATCTGGAGAGATCTATTGTTGCTGGGAGGGATCTATTGTTGCTGGGAAGATCTATTGTTGCTGGTGAATCTATAGTTGTCGTGAAAGATCTATTGTTGCTGGGGAGATGTCTTGTTCCCGGGGGATCTATTGTTGCTGAGAGAATCTATTGTTGCTGGGGAATCTAACAAGTTTATTTAAAGCAGTAAATACAATTCAGGATATTAAAACCTGACACTTATAAAAAAAAAATCCTACTTTCCGTGCGGTTTGTGTAAAAATTGCTTATTTGACCTGGAGATTTATTTAAAAGGTTTGTTTATGTTAAAAGATTATTTAATCAATAAGGCCCATTTCACACCTGCGGACTGTATGTCCTCTTTTTCATCCATCCGTTTGCGGATTAAAAACGGACATACATTGGTCCCTTTGAGATTGCGGGCGTCAGAAGATGAACACCCGATCTCGCCCGCCTCCGTAATGATCCGATTCTGCAGATGGAAGAAAACCCTATTTTTCCTTTCCTTCCGTCTGCGGATCGGATCGAGTGAACACGGACAGACGGTCCGTGTTCATCCGATCCCCCCATAGGGGAGAGCGGAGAAAAGACAGGGCGGTCCCTGCACAGTGTGCGGGGACCGCCCTGTCATCCGCTGGCTCAGCGGGGATCAACGGAGCATAAGGAGAATACGGAGGCGGATCATTACTGATCCGCCCTGTGTGAAAGGGGCCTAAGTTAAAAAAAAATGTTTGTTTACCTTGATAAATGTTTATTTAATTTAAAAAAAATTAATACAGTTTATTTATGAGTGTGTGTGTGTGTGTGTGTGTATATATATATATTTATATATATATATATATATATATATATATATATATATATATATATATATATATATATATATATAATGTATCAAACACATAGACCCTGAAATAAAGTCCAATTGATAAAACAGCGCTAATAATGGATGAAGTTCAAAACCACATAAATAAATGAATGATAATAGTCCCAAAGTGGTGTATCAAAACACAGTTCAAAAAGTGGTTAGTGCTTCTAGGGTTGGATCAGTAGTACACCCTACACCAGCTCCCAATCTTCACCACAGAAGTGAGGCACACTCCCCCTCTGGGATTCACACTCACCAGAATAATGTAAAAACTGAGCATTGTATACAGATTCCTCTTATTTAGACCTTCGTCATCACTCCAGAAGCAACAAGGGTTCATTTCCATTCACGGTACATATAAAACACAAAGGCACTGACATAGTGTGATTCTGCTTAAATTTTTAAAAAACCTGTGTACCAACATCCCGCTTCCAATATACGTTCAATGAATCAACTTGCAAAAGAACATATAAAGAGTAGTCACCGCTATCCTCCGAGCCACTCACTGACGCGTTTCGTCACTTCCGACTTACACAGAGGGCGTGGCTACTCGGCGTCATTGAGAACTATTTAACATCCCTCCTCCACGGCCATTGGATCAGACGGCGCTGCCCTCCTGCTCCTATTGGTGCATTTAAGAGCGGAAGACAGGCAGAACGTCAGCCGTGTCAAGTCACAGGAATATTTATAATAATTATTGTGAGAACTGCATTCAGAACTTAAACAACATACTTCGGCACATATACGTACTTCAATCATGTTAATCTGTGACATTGTATACAAAAGATCCTCTTTTGCATAAATAATGTCTGACTGAAAAAACATTGGGGCAGATCCACAAAGAGAGTACGCCGGCGTATCTACTGATACGCCGGCGTACTTTCAAATTTCCCACGTCGTATCTTTGGTTTGAATCCTCAAACCAAGATACGACGGCATCTGGGTTAGATCCGACAGGCGTATGGCTTCGTACGTCTACGGATCTTAGATGCAATACTTCAGCGTCCGCTGGGTGTAGTTCTCGTCGTTTTCCGCGTTGAGTATGTAAATTAGCTATTTCCGACGATCCACGAACGTACGCGCGGCCGTCGCATTCTCTTACGTCGTCTCTAGTCGGCTTTTTCCGACGTATAGTTAAAGCTGCTGTTTTGCGGCGTATAGTTAGACTTGCCATGTTAAGTATGGCCGTCGTTCCTGCGTTTCATTTGAATTTTTTTTTGCGCAAGTCGTCCGTGAATCGGGATGGACGTAATTCACGTCTATGTTAAAAAAAATACGTCCTTGCGACGTCATTTAGCGCAATGCACGGCGGGAAATTTAGGGACGGCGCATGCGCAGTTCATTGGGCGCAGGGACGTGCTTCATTTAAATGAAACACGCCCCCTAATCGTCGATTTGAATTACGCGCCGTTACGCCGCCAGAGATAGACTACGCCGCCGTAACTTACGGCGCAAAATCTTTAAGGATTTGAACTAAAGCCAGGTAAGGTACGGCGGCGTAGCGTATCTCTGATATGCTGCGCGGGTGCAGATCTCTGTGGATCTGCCCCATTGTATTCAGTATCGGCCGGTCTAAAACAGAAAGAGATGTCAATATGAATCCCCAATGTGGGAAGACATAGAGACATCAGTAATTAGGGTATCAGCATGATATTAACAGAGTAAACCGTATATCGTTACTAAATACCCGAACTGCTTGTATAATAAGTAGAACAAACGTGTGCATATAAAAGTTGGACAAACAAGTGCTTGCCATGTATAAATAAATATATAAATGGAAGAGGGAAAAAATGGAAACAAAAACCAAAATAAATATGAATGAATAAATGCAACTGGAAGAAATTCAAATTAGAGAAAACTCATATCCGCAAAAGCACACTACTGTATATATAGATATAAATATGACATGAAGATATAAAAAAAAATATATATATATATATTTAAAAATATATATTTAAAACATATTTTTCTAAAATATACCGTATTTTCCGGTGTATAAGACGACCCGGCGTATAAGACGACCCCCTAATTTTCCAGGAAAAATTTTGATTTTGGGATATACTCACTGTATAAGACTACCCCCTTCTTACTGTCTTTCTGGAAGCTGAGGGGTAGCCAGAACCGCTGACAGAAACAGGCTTTTTCAAATCTCACTGTGCCATTACATTACATTACTCACTGTGCCATTACATTACATGCCCAGACTGTGCCATTACATTACTCACTGTGCCATTACATTACATGCCCAGACTGTGCCATTACATTACTCACTGTGCCATTACATTACATGCCCAGACTGTGCCATTACATTACATGCCCAGACTGTGCCATTGTGCCATTACATGCCCCCACATTGCCATTGTGCCATTACATGCCCCCACATTGCCATTGTGCCATTACATGCCCCCACATTGCCATCACTTGCCCCTCACATTGCCATTGTGCCATCACTTGCCCCCACTGTGCCTGAACTTGTTGCCCCCCCAGTGCAATAACACTCACTTTTTCCCCCAGCGCTGACAGTGTCCCATGCTGCGATCGCGATCGTGAAGGATTTCAAAGCCGCGCCTTCACTGCAGAGTGTTCTGTGATAGGATGAACAAAAATCTTCCCAGCAGCGCCTCTGTTATGTTTCCCGCCTATCACGGACGTCTTCTCATCTCGTCCGAGGATGAGAAGGCATCTGTGATAGGAGGAACAAAGAACAGAGGCGCTGCTGGGAAGATTTTTGTTCATCCTATCACAGAACACTCTGCAGTGAAGGCGCGGCTTTGAAATCCTTCACGATCGCGATCGCAGCATGGGACACTGTCAGCGCTGGGGGAAAAAAGTGAGTACTGAGACTGTACCCGGCGTATAAGACGACCCCCGACTTTGGATGCATTTTTTTGCATCCAGAAAGTCGTCTTATACGCCGGAAAATACGGTACTTAACCACTTTCCCACCGGACCATTTGTCAGCCTTAAGACCAGAGGTGTTTTTACAATTTTCCACTGCGCTGCTTTAACTGGTAATTGTGCGGCCATACAATGTTGTACCCAAACAAAATTTGCGTCCTTTTTTTCCCACAAATAGAGCTTTCTTTTGATGGTATTTGATTGCCTCTGCGATTTTTAATGTTTGCGATATAAACGGAAAAAGAGCGAAAATTTTGAGAAAAAATTATATTTTCTACTTTTTGTTATAAGAAAAATCGAACAAACTCAATTTTAGTCATACATTTTGGCCAAAATGTATTCAGCCACATGTCTTTAGTAAAAAAAATGCCAATAAGCGTATATTTATTGGTCTGCGCAAAAGTTATAGCATCTACAAACTAGGGTACATTTTCTGGAATTTACACAGCTTTTATTTTATGACTGCCTATCTCAATTCTTGAGGTGCTAAAATAGCAGGAAAGTACAAAACCACTCCCCAAAATGACCCCATTTTGGAAAGTAGACACCCCAAGGAACCTGCTGAAAGGCATTTTGAGTCCATTGAATATTTTTTTTTTTTGTAACAAGTGATTGAATAATGACAAAAAAACAAAAAAAAAAGATATTACAAAAAGTTGTCACTAAATGATATATTGCTCACACATGCCATAGTTATATGTGGAATTGCACCCCAAAATACATTCTCCTGCTTCTCCTGAGTACGGGGATACCACATGTGTGAGACTTTTTGGGAGCCCAACCACGTACGGGGCCCCGAAAATCAAGCACCGCCTTCAGGATTTCTAAGGGCGCAAATTTTTGATTTCACTTCTCACTACCTAAGACAGTTTTGAAGGCCATAAAATGCCCATATAGCACAAAATCCCCCCAAATGACCCCATTTTGGAAAGTAGACACCCCAAGGAATCTGCTGAGGGGCATATTGAGCCCACTGAATATTTTTTTTTTTTGTACCAAGTGATTGAATAATGACAAAAAAAAAAAAAGAAAAAAGAAATTACAAAAAGTTGTAACTAAATGATATATTGCTCATACATGCCATGGTTATATGTGGAATTGCACCCCAAAATACATTCTGCTGCTTCTCCTGAGTACGGGGATACCACATGTGTGGGACTTTTTGCGAGTCTAGCCGCGTACGGGACCCCGAAAACCAAGCATCGCCTTCAGGATTTCTAAGGGCGCAAATTTTTTATTTCACTCCTCACTACCTATCACAGTTTTGAAGGCCATAAAATGCCCAAATAGCACAAACCCCCCCCAAATGACCCCATTTTGGAAAGTAGACACCCCAGGCTATTTGCTGAGAGGCATGTTGAGTCCATGGAATATTTAATATTTTGCCACAAGTTGCGGGAATATGACAATTTTTTTTTTTTGCACAAAGTTGTCACTAAATGATATATTGCTCACACATGCCATGGGCATATGTGGAATTACACCCCAAAATACATTCTGCAGCTTCTCCTGAGTACGGGGATACCACATGTGTGGGACTTTTTGGGAGCCTAGCCGCGTACGGGACCCCGAAAACCAAGCACGGCCTTCAGGATTTCTAAGGGCATACATTTTTGATTTCACTCCTCACTACCGATCACTACCTATCACAGTATTGAAGGCCATAAAAGGCCAAGATGGCACACAACCCCCCCAAATGACCCTATTTTGGAAAGTAGACACCCCAAGCTATTTTCTGAGAGGCATTTTGAGTTCATGGAATATTTTATATCTTGCCACCAGTTGCTGGAATATGACAAACTTTTTTTTTTTTTTTGCACAAAGTTGTCACTAAATGATATATTGCTCACACATGCCATGGTTATATGTGGAATTGCACCCCAAAATACATTCTGCTGCTTCTCCTGAGTACGGGGATACCACATGTGTGGGACTTTTCGGGAGCCTAGCCGCGTACGGGGCCCCGAAAACCAAGCACCGCCTTCAGGATTTCTAAGGGCGCAAATTTTTGATTTCACTCCTCGCTGCCTATCACAGTTTCGGAGGCCATGGAATTCCCAGATGGCAGACAAACCCCCCAAATGACCCCATTTTGGAAAGTAGACACCCCAAGCTATTTGCTGAGAGGCATGGTGAGTATTTTACAGCGCTCATTTATTTTTGAAAATGAAGAAAGATATATATATATTTTTTTTTTCTTTTTTCAATTTTCAAATCTTTGTGACAAAAAGCAAGATCTGCAAAATACTCAACATACCTCTCAGCAAATAGCTTGGGGTGTCTACTTTCCAAAATGGGGTCATTTGGGGGGGTTTTGTGCCATCTGGGCATTCCATGGCCTCCGAAACTGTGATAGGTAGTGAGGAGTGAAATCAAAAATTTACACCCTTAGAAAGCCTGAAGGTGGTGATTGGTTTTTGGGGTCCCGTACGCGGCTAGGCTCCCAAAAAGTCTCACACATGTGGTATCCCCGTACTCAGGAGAAGCAGCAGAATGTATTTTGGGGTGTAATTCCACATATGCCCATGGCATGTTTGAGCAATATATCATTTAGTGACAACTTTGTGCAAAAAAAATAAAATAAAATAATAATAATTCTCTTTCCTACAACTTGTGTCAAAATATAAAATATTCCATGGACTCGAGATGCCTCTCAGCAAATAGCTTGGGGTGTCTACTTTCCAAAATGGGGTCATTTGGGGGGGTTTTGAACTGTCCTGGCATTTTATGAACAACATTTAGAAGCTTATGTCACACATTACCCACTCTTCTAACCACGTGAAGAAAAAGCCCTTTCTGACACTGTTTGTTTACATAAAAACATATAATTTTTTTGCAAGAAAGTTAAGTTGAACCCCCAAACATTATATATTATTTTAAAGCAAAGGCCCTACAGATTAAAATGGTGGGTGTTGCATTTTTTTTTACCACGCAGTATTTGCGCAGCGATTTTTCAAATGCATTTTTTTGGGCAAAAATACATATTTTTTTATTTTAATGCACTAAAACACACTATATTGCCCAAATGTTTGATGAAATAAAAAAGATGATCTTAGGCCGAGTACATAGATACCAAACACGACATGCTTTAAAATTGCGCACAAATGCGCAGTGGCGACAAACTACATACATTTTTAAAAGCCTTTAAAAGCCTCTACGGGTTACCACATTAGATTTACAGAGGAGGTCTACTGCTAAAATTACTGCCCTCGATCTGACCTTCGCGGTGATACCTCACATGCATGGTACAATTGCTGTTTACATATGACGCCAAACCGACGCTTGCGTTCGCCTTTGCGCAAGAGCAGGGGGGGACAGGGGTGCTTTTTTTTTTTTTTTATTATTATTTAATTTGCTTTTTTAATTTTATTTTAAACTGTTCCTTACTTTTTTTTATTATTTTTATAATTTTTATTGCCATCTTAGGGCATGTAAATATCCCCTATGATAGCAATAGTTAGTGACAGGTACTCTTTTTTGAAAAAATTGGGGTCTATTAGACCCTAGATCTCTCCTCTGCCCTTAAAGCATCTGACCACACCAAGATCGGTGTGATAAAATGTTTTCCCACTTTCCCAATGGCGCAGTTTATATCCGGGGAGGGGACATACCCTCCCACTGCTTGTAAAAGCAGTTTAGAGGCTAATTAGCCGCTAGGACTGCTTTTACATGAAAGCTGACCGCTGGCTGAAAAGAATGATACCAAGATGATACCTAAACCCGCAGGCATCATTCTGGTATAACCATTCAAAGTCCAGCAACATACCATACGTTGATGGTTCTTGTTGGACATGTATTGTAATCTTTTTTTTTTTTCATGCAGCCTGTTGGCTGAACGAAAAAAAGATTGATCGGTGGGTATGCCCACCATTAGAATACCTCCCTTCATCCACCCACTTCTAATGATGGGCATACATGCACCATTTATATATGCCGAAGCATGGGGGCATCCTCCCGCAAAAAAGTTATGCCGCTCACACACGTATGTACGCCGCATAAAAAGTTATGGCGCATACACACGGTCGGACTTTTCCACGGGCAAGCTTCCGACGGAATTTCGACCGTATGTACGCGGCATTAGGAGCAAAATCGCTCCGCCGCCCCTAATGCCCCCATGCTTCGGCATATATGCTCTTTTTTTAACTGTGGTGGTGAAATCACCTCCCACAGTGTTGGAGTCGCGGCTTTATGTATCGTGGGAGCAAACGCTGTTGCTGTCACGCTAAATAAATCCGTGCTGCAACTGAATGGCGTACCTGCTAAGCAAATGATGGTTAACATTATAACAAAGTAACATTACATTTTAACATTAAGATCTTACCATACCATACCTGCAAAGCAAATACCAAAAAAATAAATACAGTAAAAAATAAAACATTTTTTAACGCAACCTGTGCCTAAAAAATATACATGCCGAAGCATGGGGGCATCCTCCCGCATAAAAAGTTATGCCGCATACACACGGTCGAACTTTTCCACGGGCAAGCCTCCGTCGGATTTTCGACCGTATGTACGCGGCATTAGGAGCAAAATCGCTCCTCCGCCCCTGCTGCCCCCATGCTTCGGCATATATGCTTTTTTTTTAACAGTGGTGGTGAAATCACCTCCTACAGCGTTGGAGTCACAGCTTTATAAATCGTGGGAGCAAACGCTGTTGCTGTCACGCTAAATAAATCCGCGATGCAACTGAATGGCGTACCTGCTAAACAAATGATGGTTAACAATAAAACAAACATTACAGTATAACATACCATACCTGCAAAGCAAATACAATAAAACATTGTAAAAATAGAGAGAATAGATATAGAACAATAGTGAGTGGACAGTAGAGAGTGAACATAAGAGAACAATAAAGAGAGGAGAAAAATACAACCACAACTATTTTTGGATTTTTTATTTTATATTTTTTTTGTGTTTTTGTGTGAGTTTTTTTAATTTTTTTTCCACTTTTTTTCACTTTTATAAAAACTGTAAGAAAACTGTAAACTGAACCTTGCAGATTATGGTCTCTCAAAATGTGATGGCCATCACATATTCCGAGACCCTGTGTTGGTGTGCCTAGGACTGTGTGGTGCTGTACCCTACGCTAAAACTCAATTAGTGTGTGGTAGCGTTTGAAACATACACCAATGCAGAGACCAGGTTGGTCAGGACAGTCGGGACAATAAAAGCGGGTGTCACACCTAAATCCGAGTTTGCTGCAGACACGACATCTTTTTTGGCGGGTTCTTTGGGTAGGGGTACCAGGGAGGACAAAAGGAAAATGCCTCTCATACAGCCGGCTCACTGCATTTGCGTTGGGAAGGTGGGGCACAGCACCATCTGGAAACAGAAGGGCTTCGACAATCTCTTCCTGGAATTTTAGGAAGGATCCAGTCCGTCCTGAAGCTCTGTATAGCACATGAGCGTTCAGCAAAGCCAATTGAAACAAATACACTGACACTTTTTTGTACCAGCGTTTGGACCTCCGGGCAATTAGGTACGGCGCCAACAACTGGTCATTGAGGTCCACCCCTCCCATGTTAAGGTTGTACTCGTGGATACAGAGGGGTTTCTCCACAACACCAGTCGCCGTAGGAATTTGGACTGCCGTGTCTGCGTGAAGCGTGGACAGAACGAAAACATTCCGTGAATCCCTCCACTTCACTGCTAACAAATTATTACACTGTAAGCAGGCTCTCTCCCCCCGACTAAGACGGGATTCTACAAGCCGTTGGGGGATGCCCCGGCGATTAGGTCGCACGGTGCCACATGCGCCAATTCCATAATCAAAAAGGTGACTAAAAAGTGGCACGCTTGTGTAATAATTGTCCACGTACAAGTGGTACCCCTTTGCGAATAAGGGTGACACAAATTCCCACACTATCTTACCAGCGCTCCCTATGTAATCAGGGCAATTCTCCGGCTCTACGTGACTGTCTTTTCCCTCGTAAACCATAAAGCTAGATGTATAGCCTGTTGCCCTGTCACAGAGCTTATACAACTTGACCCCGTATCTGGCACGCTTGCTGGGAAGGAATTGTTTGAATGACAAGCGGCCAGAAAACTTAACCAGGGACTCATCAACGCAGACAACTTGATGGGGATTATACAAGGCTGCAAACCGTTCGTTGAAGTGGTTTACGAGGGGCCGAATTTTGTAGAGCCGATCGAATTCAGGGTCTCCCCGAGGACGACAGAGTTCATTGTCACTAAAATGCATGAACCGCAAGATCTGCTCGTATCGTGTCCTGGTCATGGAGGCAGAGAAAATGGGCATATGGTGAACTGGGTGCGTGGACCAATACATCCGCAGCTCACTCTTTTTAGTAATGCCCATGATGAGGGAAAGGCCCAGAAAGATCTTAAATTCGGAAACCGTAATTGGCTTCCAATCTCTGGCAAGGGACAGCTGGGGATTAGCGGTGAAGAATTGACCAGCGTACAAATTGCTTTGGTCCACAATAGATCTATAGAGATCTTCCGTGAAATACAGCGAATAAAAATCCAGTGGCGTAAAATCAACTGTATTCACCTGAATTCCGGGTTGGCCAGTGAATGGGGGAAGTATGGGTGCTGCAGAAGTGGTGGGTACCCAATCAGGATTGGCGAATGCAGCAGGAAGGGCACTATGGGGACGGGCCTGTCTTTGTCGTCTTCTTCTTCTTGGTGGCAGCGGGACACTACTAGTGCTTGCCACCTCTCCAGCTTGAACTGCACTTATGGGACTCGCCACGTCATCAAGTGTTACTGCAGTGCTGGATATATGACCAGGATGTACTAGGCCGCTGGTGCTTGCCAGTTCACCAGAAGGAATAGCGGCGCTAGTACTTCTCTCCTCCATACGAGAGCCCTGCGGTTCTTGCACCTCAGCGACAGCAGAAGATCGGGGTCTGGTACGCCTGACCCTAGCAGGGACCACTCCGTCGTCAGAGCTATCTGTCAGGGAGCCACTGTCGTCTACAGGATCGTATTCTGAGCAAGAATTTGACAGATGCGTGACCTCCTCATCACTATCTGTCAGGCTCATAAACAAGTAGGCCTCTTCATCACTGTACCACCGATTTGCCATTTTGGGCTCTAAATTTAGGGGTACAGTGGTGAGATTCACAGGCAAAAAAGCACCTGACCTGTTAGTGACCGAGTCAAGCGCTACCAAAAAAACTGTTAGCGATCGCAGAGATCAGGCCTGACTCTGCGAACGCTGCAGTTATGTGTTTTTGTGTTTTGTGTCAGTGATCGATCGATCGATCGATCGATACTGCACTTCGGTGGGCTGGACTGGGCGAAGGGGCTAAACGCAGGTGCTAGCAGGTATCTGGGCTGATCCCGCTAACCATGCGTTTTTGGGAACCCTAAACTGCAGGGGACGCTAGTATAGATCTGATCAGATCAAGTATCGATCCGATCAGATACTATACCACTAAAGGGATGCGTATGGTGCGTGCGTGGGTGTTAGCGCTATTGGCCGCTGCCTGGGGCGACGCAGACCCTATCTGGCGCTAAAACCAAACTTTGATCACCCGCCGGGCGATCAGGGGGTTAAAATTTTATTGCAAAAAATATGGCGGGTGCCTTGATGCAATAAAAAATTAACTAGCTAAACTGCGTCACCGGTGACACTTATACTGTGATCACTGGTGACAGGGGGTAATGATGGGGTTAAACCTTTATTGGGGGGGGTTAGGGGGGGTCCCTAGACTATTTAGAGCCTAATACTGATTACCCTAACACTTATTTTTGTCACTAATGACACTAGTACAGCGATCAAAAAAAAATCTGATTGCTGTACTGGGTGACACAGTGACAGGCAGTGAATGGGTTAATTTGGGGGGTGATCGGGGGGTGATCAGGGGGTTAAATGTGTGCCTACGTGACCTGGTGTCAGTGTAGTGTTGTGCAACTCACTGTTAGATGCTCTCTCCCTCTCGGTCTGGAACGGAAAGACCGACACGAGGGAGAGAGCAGTACTTCCCCTGCCAATGTTTACAAAACATTGCCAGGGGAAGACAACCATTGGTTGGAGCGATCACCAGGTCCAGGCCAGATTTTATTGGCCTGGACCTGGTGATTGATCAGTTCTGCATCGAATCTGATCATCGGGAACGGCGGGGGGGCGCGCGCGCGCGCCCCATCGCCGTTCACGCGCCGGACGTCATAATACGTGATCTCGCCCAGGAGAGCCACCTTGTGGACGTATTATGACGGTGCGGCGACGGCAAGTGGTTAAAAAACACTATAGTGAGTCTAAAATACTATATTTAAGAATATTTAAGAGTATCTGAACCATCTAGAAGATAAAAGGAGGACATCATTAACAATCATTAATATTAAGGTCAATGTTCAACCCTTTCGGCAACAAAGTATCAACTGAAAATATCCATTGTGTCTCTCATTTAGATAATTCTCTAACATGATTAGAACCCCTCCATGCCGGTTTGAGGTGGTCCACACAGAATTTGAGACCTGCAGGGTTTTGATCGTGAAATAATTTAAAATGTAGTGAAACATTATGGTCCTTAAAACCTAATTTGATATTCGCTACATGTTCTGCAATCCTCACTTTCAGTACTTGTGCGGCCTATGTACATGAGTTTACAGGATCATTCAAGGATATATATATATATATTGCATGTTATGAACTCCTTTATGGGAAACTCAATATTGTTGGATGTAGAAGTAAAAGATTCAACAGCTCTTAGTGGTCTATCGGCCTCCCTACATGGGAGGCACTTATGGCATGCATAAAAACCGTCCTTATCCCAAAAGGAGTTTTTTTTTTTGGGTGAATCTAAAACTTTTTTTACAATCTTATCTCCATAATTAGGAGCCTTCCTGTAAATGAAACCCGGTTTGACAGGGATGACAGCTTTCAGTATTCTGTCTAGAAAAAGGATGTGCCAATGGGATGAAAAGATCTTTTCCACTTCTTTATACTGGGAGTGGTACCCGGAAATAAAACTCCACTCATGTGTGTTTGATCTTTGGTTTGAGGTGCACACCCTAATGCATTAGGCTGCGCACGCCTATGGTTGTGGTTGATTTTTGGCTGCATGGCTTGCATGCATGACTTTAAATTGCCCAAAAGTATTAGGATTTTCTGTTACACCACAGCCTGTGTCTGCAAAATCCTCAGCACACCGCTCATGCGTAGACTGTATATTAGTTGACCAGAGGCGGCTCTAGGCTTTGTGAGGCCTTAGGCAAAACGAATGCCCCGTACACACGGTCGCTTTATGTGATGTTAAAAATTACGTTTTTAAAAACGTAATTTTAAATGACCGTGTGTAGGGAAAACGTCGTTTTATGTCTTCTGAAAAATGACAAAAAACAATTCGAGCATGCTTCAATTTTTTGTGTCGTTTTTCAAAACGTCGTTTTTTGTGTCACAAAAAATCACCGTGTGTAGCTAAAACGACGTTTAAAACAACGTTTTAAACCCGCGCATGCTCAGAAGCAAGTTATGAAGTGAGCTTCGAAGGAAAAGAGTGCTGAACGTAACCGCGCTTTGCTAGAGCATTTAAAAAAAATGAAGGTGTGTAGGCAACGTCGTTTACTTCACAAAAAAATTCGTTTTTTTTCATAAAAAAAAAATGACCGTCTGTATTAGACATGAGGCCCAATTCACATCCATAATGGGAAAAATAATTCAAGCAAGAAAAATGGCTGCAGAAAATGTCCGGATCTAGCAGACAGGTGATTAGTACCACATCCAGGGCACCCTCCTCACCCATCAGACATATTCAGCCAATGCAAGAGGGGGGGGGGAGAGAGGGGGAGGTGAGAAAGAGAGAGGGGTGATAGAGATCCGATGGCGCCAATATTAGTATTGATCACAGGCAAATTAGGCGACCACGGGGCCCCTGTGAGTGCAAGGCCTTAGGCGACCGTCTGATTTGCTTAATTAGAGAGCCGCCTCTGTAGTTGACTGTTACTATTGCTTATTGAAAAAGATCCCTCTGTATGAGATAAACTAAGGAGGTGCCCTGAGTACAACAGGACTGGGAGTCCAGTGTCTAAGCTGTGTGAGGATGCTACCACCAAATCTAATAAAGGATAGGCAGTTTAGTGCCCCTACTTCTCTTTGAGCCTTTTATATAAAAGTGTTCTTAGTAAGAACTCTTTGATACACAAGGTGCTTTGTGAGATAATAAAAATCTACGTTGCATTATTGTTCTCGCTCTAACGTTCGCAGGGTATGTAACCTGTGTGTATCTGGCTCTGATACTAGCCAGTGCCTACCCAGCCACTCACCTCACCGCACATCCCTGATACCTTTATACAGTAAATGTATAAGCAAATAAATATTAAGAAATATTAAGGCCAACCTTGAATCTAACCATTATTTTCCCCCAAATTGGCTCCCAAATTATATATTTTTTTCATAGTTGACAAAAATTAAAATGTTCCCACTTTTACATGTACGGAGTATAGAAGAAAAATAATCATAATAAAAAAAAGTACAGTTATCAATGTTGTTTTCTTTAGGTAACTACTTTAGAAAAACTGCCCTGTACACAGCTGCTTGTCATCATATAGTAATCTATCTGATGGATTACGCACTTAACTATTACTTTTTTTCATCATTTGCTTTTCGTGTAAAATAACAAGATCATAGATAACTAAAAGGCACACTCTGCAAATCAGGTTACCAGATCCAGACTGAAAAAAGTCCAAAAAAATGCAATTTATACTGTAATACGTTCCATTGCATTCCAATACATTATGTTTTATTACTTTACAGGATGTTACATATGCAGCTGTCCACAGCTACATATACAGATACTATACATGTAAGGGTATAAGGATCTGTTTTACGTTGAAAAGGGTTTATATTTTTGTTAATCAAATTCTGAGATTCAGACAACCTACCACATCACATATCCCTCTCATGCAGGCAGTGGTGTATTTTGGTTTTGTGCTGCCCTAGGCCTGACTAAACTCGTGCAACCCCTAATTGAAATATGATACACCCCTTCCTGTCAAGGTCACACCCCTTCCTGTTTAAGACCTGCCCTGAAATTTGAGGGCCTTGGGGGGAGGGAAATTCCCCTAATCTGCAGAGATTTCCTCTCACTGTCTGTTTGGCTATAGGGCAGGAAATGAAGGGAAATTAATGGATAGCAAAACAAATTAACAGGGGCTATAATCATCCTTTACTCTATCCAAAATGGAAAAAAAATGTTGCTTATAGTTTTACTTTAAGCACACATTTCTGCTAAATTTATGGAGGACTTAGAGGATATAACCATGCCAGTGGTGCAGCAAAAAACATATAGCACAGTGATGAAGGTGAATGTGGTCCAGGCGGTGAGAAAAGGAAGGAATTGGGGGCAGAAACAAATAAATCCATCTGTTTATTTTTCTCATCAGCAATCAACATAAATAAAATTAAGATTCCTTAATATGTACAACTGACACAAGCAAAAGATTGCAGGAGAGTCCTACTACCTAACTGACAGCTATAGGTGACCATGTCAGTGTCCCTTGTGTCTGCACCATCCCTAACATAACCGGCAGTAGTGCAGCCGCTTTATGGGGGCACCAGACCAATTTGTCTTGCGGTCCACCCCATAAGACTGGCGCTACACTAAAAGTGTAGCGCAAGCCAGCGGGGACTTTTTTCATGCTGCCCCCCTGCAAAGTGCTGCCCTAGGCCTGGGCCTTGTTGGCCTAGGCCAAGATACAGAGTTGCTTGCAGGGTAGTTGACCTGCTGCAGTTCACTAACACTTAGGCCTCATGCACATGGATGTTTACATGCTCTTGAGTTTTGTAGCAAACAATTTCTGGCACTTTCCCAAGCCCAGTGAGCCACGGTGCTACATACAACTGCTCATACAAATAAATGTACACGTTGCTGGCTGTTTGTAAATGCTAATGGCTTCTGCATTGGCCTTTACAGTACAAGACTCAAATATCCATGTGCTTGAGGTCTTATAAGTCTCATACGCTCCCCTATCCTTTTGACTGGACAGTAAAAGGAGGAGCAGTGGACCAATTAACTCCTTGCACTGCAGCACAACTGACTGGTTCCTCGTGGTGCTTCTCCTTCCCACTTGTTGGGCACTTCTGTATATATGGGGGGCTGATACCAGGTCAAATTGAGGAACTTACACTGCAGACAATAAAAATACCTTTAAGGAAGTAATAAATACAAATCTTTATAGCTTTTAAATGTTTATGTCAGTGGTTTGCAAACGGGGGGCAGATGCAGCACTTTGCTTGCTTTTATTGCTTTTTATCTTGAGGCACTATTTCATTCACTGACACCAACTATGCAGGACAATTCCTCCCAATTCCTCCCGACTACGGGGCACAGTTCCTGCCAATGACACCAACGATGGGGCACCATGTATCCCCGATGACACCAACGATGAGGCACGATTCCTACCAATGAGACTGACTACAGGGCCCAATATTATTAATGATGGGACACAATTCCTACCAATGACACCAAAGATGGGGCATTGTTTTTCTCCAACTGATGATGGGACATTTATTTTTCCTGACAGCTACAGCCCGGCCCCCTAAAGTCTGAAGAACAGTTAAACGGCCCTATGTTTAGAAGGTTTGGAGACCCCTGGTTTATATGATAAATTAAAGGGGTTGTAAAGGTAAAAAAAAATCCCTAAATAGCTTCCTTTACCTTAGTGCAGTCCTCCTTCACTTACCTCATCCTTCGATTTTGCTTTTAAATGTCCTTATTTCTTCTGAGAAATCCTCACTTCCTGTTCTTCTGTCTGTAACTCCACACAGTAATGCAAGGCTTTCTCCCTGGTGTGGAGTGTCGTGCTCGACCCCCTCCCTTGAGGGGGAGGGGGAGCGCAGGAGAGTCAGGACGCCCACTTACACACAGCTCATTTCTCTATCTGCAACGTAGAGAATGTCCTGACTCTCCTGCTCGCCCCCTCAAGGGAGGGGGTGAGCACGACACTCCACACCAGGGAGAAAGCCTTGCATTACTGTGTGGGGTTACAGACAGAAGAACAGGAAGAGCGGATTTCTCAGAAGAAATAAGGACATTTAAAAGCAAAATCGAAGGATGAGGTAAGTGAAGGAGGACTGCACCAAGGTAAAGGAAGCTATTTAGGGATTTTTTTTTGTTACCTTTACAACCCCTTTAAAGGAAACCTATGCTTAGAGGAACATTGAGGCTGTAATATTTTATTTCTAAAATGCCTCTCCTACTGATCCAATGGATGTCATTCTTTCTGAATCACTGCCACAAAATTTGACCTGGGCTTCTGATTTCACGCTGGCTGCATTTATTTTATGCTTGTTCTAGGTGAGTGGCGCTATTGCCAGGCAACAAGCATTTGTAGATGAGGGTTAATTTATGGCATCCTTCAGGTCTCCATTAAAGATCTGTGACAATAGAATTACAGAAGCTAGCATTGCTCGACATGTGAGGGATTCAGGGCTGTCATCCTGACCTTGTCTTCACTACCTGGTGCGTACTTGGAACTAGCATGAAGGACAAGATTACAGACAGTGGGTTCTGTTAGCATAGAAACACATAATTGTCCCCATAAACTTTGGATTCTCACTCCTACAGCTAAAACCAGGGTGTTCCTAGACAATCCCACAAGCTTGCATTCTCTTTAAAACAAATAACATTAAAATGTAGATTGGGCACTTTTTAGTTACCAAGGCCGTGTGCAGTCTTGGCAGCTAAGGAACCTAGACTGACAAAAAAAGTGGGCTACCATCCCTAATCTTCTTCTTAGGCCACGTACACACGGCCGAGTTTCTCAGCAAAAACCAGCAAGAAGCTTGCTGTTTTTTTTTTTTGCAGAGGAAACCGGTCGTGTGTACACTTTTCGACGAGGAAACCGACGAGGATCTCATCGGGCCAAAAAGAGAACATGTTCTCTGTTTCCTTGATGGCAATGGGAAAATTTGGCTCGCCGAGATTCTCGGTGGCTTCACAAGGAACTCGACGAGCAAAACGATGTGTTTTGCCCATCGAGTTTCTCGGCCGTGTGTACGCGGCCTGAGAATACTAGCTGGCTCAAATAGAGGAGGGCTAGCGGTCCCACACCCCTATAGTTATTTTTTGGCGGCACAGTTACAGAATTTGGGGGGGTGCAGTATAGAGGGAGGAGGAAGTGCAAGTGGGAAAATTATGTTAAGAGGGTCCCCACATAGATCTGTAATAGAGACCCTAGAGGCCAACTTTTTCTTGGTAAAAAGTCCAACAGTAAAGATGATTGCAAGAATATGGCAAGCAGGAAAATTGGCTTTGGACTATAAAGGACCAACAGAATACTCCCCATTGTGGGAAAATAAGAACTTAAAAGAAATCCTGGCCATGGGGAAATTAAAAGAATGGGATAAACGTGGGATAACCAGACTGGCACAACTGTATACAGGTTGCACATTAAAATCCTTTTCAGAGCTAAGCAGTGAATATTGTATTCCAAACTCCATGTTTTTTACCTATTTGCAGGTTAGACATGCACTACAAGCCCAATTTAAGTTACAGAAGGTAAAATGGCAAAAGCTCACGCATCTCCAAAGATTAATTAAGTTGGGGGTCTTGAAAGGTCTCATTTCAGAATTATATGAACGGATCAGTGATCGGCTTATAGGAAAAGAGAAGTTGAGTAGAAATAAACAGAGATGGGAGGAGGATGTTGGCCTCATAACGAACGATCAATGGGATAGGATATTGGAATTGGGGACAGTGGTTTCATTAGCTCCATCACAAAGGGTCTCCCATTTATTTTTGGTCCACAGGGTTTACTTTACCCCCAAGAAATTATATAGCTTTGGATGTAAGTCAGATGATAAATGTCCCAAAATACAGGTGACCTTATGCATATGATGTGGAAATGCCCAAAATTGCATAGATATTGGGTTAAGATTTTGGACATTATAAACGCAACCTTTGGGACCACTCTGGAACTCGAGGCCAGGGTTTGCCTATTAGGATGCATTGAGGAGAAAATGGGGCAGAGGGATACATTAGAAGCAGTTATAAGATGCCTGTTCCAGGCGAGGAAACTGATAGCACTAAAATGGCAAGCACAAAATCCACCCACAGTAACGGAATGGCTTAATGTAATGAACAACACAATAGGGAAGGAGAGGGGAACATGGATTAGACGTGGAAAACTCAAAAAATTTAAAGCAATATGGGAGCACTGGTTACGCAAAATAGGCCGCTCACTTTAATTAAGGAAAAACTTGTAAAGAACAAATTAAGAAAGAAATAGGGATAAAAACGTGTATGCACTTTAAAAGTAAGATAGGAGGGAGGTAGAGAGGGGAGGGTCGGGAATGAGATTAATGGATATTTTTAGTCTATGTAATTAACTTTTTGTATGCACATAAACTGTATGGACTGTGAAATATGGATATGTATTTTTTTGTACTTGAATGGAAACAATAAAAAAAAGTATTGAAGTTAAAAAGAGAATGCTAGCTGGCTGGTTGGCTTTGGATTTTAGATTTTGTTTACTGAGCGATAATAATAATAATACTGAACAATACACTAGGTAAACTAAAAACCCAAAAAGCTATTTGATCAGCACAACAGCCAGTCAACAAACATTTTTGGCAAGAGAAGTCACAATGGCTACCTATGTTCCTAGGATGAATATCACATGCTTGGTGATTGTTGCTGGTTACAACTTGGTGTGTCAGAATGACTAAATGCATTGACTCTCTAAAGAGTAGCAAAGTGCTACCTTGCCACTACTTCATCACTGGCCAGCAAGCTTCTGCAGCTTTTCATCCAAAAAGGAAGAGATGCCATAGAATCAAGTGAATTATCTCTTCTTCAGTGATCCTCTTAGCCAGCAGAGATGGGCTCATCAGCATAACATGCCCCTAATGCCGCGTACACACAATCAGGCTTTTGCCCGGCCAAATCACATCGGAATTCAGACAGAATTTCATCGGAAAAATATAGAACGTGTTCTATATCTAAAGTCCGATGGAATTCATTAGAATTTCAGAAGAAAAAACTCAGATGGGGCTACACACGATCGGAAAATCCGATGGAAAAAGTCAGATGGAAATTCCAATCATGTGTACAGGGGCATAAGGCAGCGTCTCTCTATCCTGCACTTTTCTGCTAGTACTGCCAACATATTTGCCACTGTCTCTTTCAACATCTGTACTTGAACTATATAGGAACAGGTGGTTTAGAAAGCTTTTAAGCAAAAACAAAAAGAAAAAAAAAACAGGTATGCCATTAAATGAGATAGCGACCATCTTGATTAATAGTATACAGTATGCTAGAATGGTATGAGGAACATTTTATGATCAGGCTAAAAAAGTGTTGAAATGCTGCAGTACTATTCTACTGAAGTAATGAAAGATGGCAAATATCATCCCTTTGATGAACTGACACAGTCTATGATAAGAAACTGAATCTCTTGCCGATCAAAGAAAACTGTTAGAGGAGAATCATCTTAGTGGAAAAAGATTTTAAACATAGATAATACTTTCCAGGTATGCAGAATTACGATCACTACCAACAGGTTCACTTGTTTTATAAGAAGTACTGTATATTGTACACGTGTTGCAGTGGATAACCATTGTCTGTGTATGACAACTGACTGTCCAGAGGCTGCATGCATTCATCATACCCCCATGCCGTGGCTTCCTGTCCTTCTTATGCCCTGTACACACGATCAGTCCATCCGATGAAAACGGTCTGATGGACCGTTTTTATCGGTTAACCAATGAAGCTGACTGATGGTCCGTCGCGCCTACACACCATCAGTTAAAAAAACGATCGTGTCAGAACGCGCTGACGTAAAACACAATGACGTGCTGAAAAAAACGAAGTTCAATGCTTCCAAGCATGCGTCGACTTGATTCTGAGCATGCGTGGATTTGTAACCGATGGACGTGCCTACAAAGGATCATTTTTTTTCTATGGGTTAGGTATCCATCGGTTAAATTTAAAACAAGATTGCTTTTTTTTAACCTATGGATAAATAACCGATGGGGCCCACACACGATCGGTTTTGTCCGATGAAAACGGTCCATCAGACCGTTCTCACCGGTTTGACCGATCGTGTGTACGCTGCATAAAGTTAGTCCATAGAACATTCCTTCAGGATGTTATTCAATACCCTTTTATGCCCAATAATGTGCATCTGTTCAAGTCTAAATGTCTCTTGTTTCTTGAGTCTTTGGTGGAAAGCCAATAGACCTGCCAATCAATCTAAAAAAGAAAAGGAAAAAAAGTATATAGTGTATTATGTGCAACTCCAAATATAATACTCAACTTAAATGAGCTCACATTTAGATAGTGTGTTACAACACCCATATACTCTTATGCCTTGTACACGCGATTGGTTCGTCTGATGAAAACGAACGAAAATCGGACGAACCGATCGTGTGTGGGCCCCATCGTTTTTTTTCTCCCATCGGTGAAAAAAAATAGACCCTGTTTTAAAATTTTCTGATGGTTAAAAAACCGGGAGAAAAAAACGATCATCTGTGGGGAAATCCATCGGTCAAAAATCCACGCATGCTCAGAATCAAGTCGACGCATGCTCGGAAGCATTGAACTTCATTTTTCTCTGCACGTCGTTTGTGTTTTACATCACCGCGTTGGACACGATCGGATTTTTAGCTGATGGTGTGTAGGCAAGACTGATGAAAGTCAGCTTCATCGGATATCTGATGAAAAAATCCACGGGTCCGTTTTCATCGGATGAACCGATCGTGGCACTACCCTCCAGCTATAAAAGTGAGCCTTCTCTACACAACTGCTGATTCTTATTTTATGATCCTCACTGACCTCTGTGCCTTATATCCTTCTTAACCACTTTAGCCCCGGAAGGTTTTACCCCCTTAATGACCAGAGCATTTTTTATGATACGGCACTGCGTTGCTTTAACTGAAAATTGCGTGGTCGGGCGATGTTGTACCCAAACAAAATTGCCGTCCTTTTTTCCTTTCTTTTGGTGGTATTTGATCACCTCTGCGGTTTAATTTTTTTGCTGTATAAACAAAAAAAGTGCAGCAATTTTGAAAAAATATATATTTTCTTTTACTTTCTGCTATAATACATATCCAAAAATTATATATATAAAAAAATTAATTATTTAACAGTTTAGGCTGTTGTATATTCTTCAACACATTTTTGGCAAAAAAAAAATCGCAATAGACGTTTATTGATTGTTTGCGCAAAAGTTATCGCATCTACAAACTACGGGATCGATTTAGAGACTTTTATTTATTTTTATTGTTTTTACTTGTAATGGAGGCGATCTGTGATTTTTAGCAGGACTACGACATTGCGGTGGACAAATCTGACCCCAAATTACACTTTTTGGGGACCAGTGACATTATTACATTGATCAGTGTGTTTTTATAGCAAAATTACACTGGTAGGGAAGGGGTTAACATTAGGGGGCGATCAAGGGGTTAAGTGTGTCCCCTTAGCGTGTTGTAACGGCAGGGGGAATGGGCTTACTGAAACATGACAGAGATCACTGCTCCCGATTACTGGGAGCAGTAGATCCCTGTTATGTCACTAGACAGCACGGGGAAATGCCTTGTTTAACGTACTGCCTCTCCTCGCCATGATCGCGGGCCGCCGGTGGACATCGAGTCCGCGGGACCTGCCGGCACGCTCCCACGGTGTGCCGGTGGGGGGCTTGTGGCATTGCACGCATGCCCACTATCCTACTTTTATGGACTGACGTACAGATACGCCATTTTGTGCAGGAGAGCCATTCTGACGATGTATATCGGCTTGAGCCAGTCGGCAAGTGGTTATAGGGAATCGTCCTCACTCACTCCCAAGTGGATGTTAGAGGTCCCCAAAAATAAAATGTTAAACGGCAAAAAAAAAACTTCCTACAAAAAAACGCAGGAGATACAGATGGGACTACAGAATTCAGCGCAGTATGAGTACTTATTGATTTTTGGAATCAGTATAATTAGTGCTTCTTGCATGATTTGAGGCAGGATGGAAGTTACAAAACTTGCTGTGTAGAGATTGAGGAGTTTGGGGGCTATAGAATAAAGGTATACTGTGTAAAGCTCTACAGGCAGGTGTCAGCGCCCAGTGCTTTAGTTTCTGGCAAAGAGGGCAACTATTGTATGAATTTTCATTTCCATAATGGGTGCTTCTATAGTTGGACCTGGGTTGCATTCAATTGGGGTAAGGAATGTCACCTAGGGTTCAAGTAGTTTAACGCCCTAAAGAATTCAACAAAACAATGGGACATCTCTGAAGAATCAGATATAGTGAAATTGTCACGTAAATGGGGAGAAATAACCATGGGTGGTCTGTGTGCATAATTAGCTTAGAGGTTTTCCATACTTTTACCCATGCTCATATACAGTATCTCACAAAAGTGAGTACACCCCTCACATTTTTGTAAATATTTTATTATATCTTTTCATGTGACAACACTGAAGAAATGACACTTTGCTACAATGTAAAGTAGTGAGTGTACAGCTTGTATAACAGTATATATTTTCTGTCTCCTCAAAATAACTCAACACACATTAATGTCTAAATCACGGGCAACAAAAGTGAGTACACCCCTAAGTGAAAATGTCCAAATTGGGCCCAATTCGCCATTTTCCTCCCCGTGTCATGTGATTCGTGATTCCCTGTACACACGATCGGTCAATCCGATGAGAACGGTCTGATGGATTTTTCCATCAGTTAACCAATGAAGCTGACTGATGGTCAATTGTGCCTACACACCATCAGTTAAAAAAACGATCGTGTCAGAACACAGTGACGTAAAACACAACAACGAAGAAAAAAACGAAAAAAACGAAGTTCAATGCTTCCAAGCATGCGTCGACTTGATTCTGAGCATGCGTGGATTTTTAACCGATGGACGTGCCTACAAATGAGATCTGTTAGGTATCCATCGGTTAATTTTAAAACAAGTTTCCAATTTTTTAACCGATGGATAAATAACCGATGGGGCCCACACACGATCGGTTTGGTCTGATGAAAACAGTCCATCAGACCGTTCTCATGGGATTGCAGCATTAATGTTACAAGGTCTCAGGTGTGAATGATACACTGTGGTAAACGTGGCCCTGTCCAACTTTTTTGAGACGTGTTGCTGTCATCAATTTCAAAGGCACCTTATTAATTTACTTAAAAAGGTATATTTTCTAAACATTAAATATGGGTTTATGAATTGAATTCTGCTTTTTATGAAGATTTTACACAGCATTCCACCTTTTTGGAATTGGGTTTGTGTATCTGCCTAGGTGTGGGGTGTTTGGTTCCCATACCCCAACTGCTTAAGGCTCCTCCTCTCCTGGCTTTAATATGGACACTAACCTCCCCATATTACATCACTAAAGAGGGACTTCTCTAAAAAGGAAGCTAGCATCTGCTTACAACTTTTCCTTTTAGCATGCTATAATGGAAACAGAGCCATCTAGTGGACAGCTGATTACATATATACCATCCCTGAATATCCAATCTTATCTCTATCAACCTAAACTGCATTGCCTTTGGAATCATAATGTCAACCCCACTGTAGGAGTAGGCGTGGTTGGCATGGTATACCCAATTTAACCATGGACATTTAAGAGTTAGTTACTATTGACCTGTCAGGTGGATCTCCAACAGCCCTTTGTTTTTTTAAGGTATGCTAGGGCAGATGAGCACTTAACCTTGTTCTGCGGATCTCTACACAAGACATTATAAATATAAGGCAGTAGCATTTAACTAAAATTTACAGTGGGGGTAATCCCTTAGAATCAGGATAGAGAAGAGCCACTGAGTAGGTTGAGCTGGGAGAAAAAGAAGTGGCGAATGTGGTGGCTAATTTTAGAGGCCCCAATACCAGAACAGGGGTGAATAACATGTAGGGGGGATGAGCAGATGAAATTAAAAAAACAATTGAAGGAAAGTAAAGAAATATACACAAATAGCATTATTCCAGGTGGGCCAAGAAAGGACCCAAGTCAGTGGAGTCAGTGAAGAGAGCGATGACCTCAGGCTGGGTCTCCCCAGTACAGATTGTGCTGTTTCAACCACCGAAGAGCAGCCTTCCTCTCAGAGAGAGATAGAACTTTATACTTTTGTCATTGCTCTGTGAGTCTGCTCAGGCTCCAGCGAGGACTGGTTCTCTCCCCCAACCAAGGCCAACACCATCTTTGTCCTGAATTTGTCCAGCTTGGAAATTTACTTTGAGACAGTCTTTGGAGGTTACAGGTGGGTAGTTTAAGTACGGTAACTGTCTACCGTTGTGCATGCTGCTCCGGGTCATGCTTGCGGGTGTCCCTGATTGATCTCTAATATTAATATTTGCACACAACAAAATGGCCAAGGCTGTTAGTATGTATTATTTATGTTTTGGCCTCTAGTGTTTGCATTTGGTCTATCACAAAATAGCCGTGGTTGCTAGGAGACACTATAATCTTTGGGTGTGTATAAAAAGATGTTGGTACGTCCAGTCAGCTTTTTCTATGAGGAAGTCACTGCATCACATGATGAAATGCATCAGGGGCAGGGCCACATGGCATCATCATTCCTGGAATTTCAAATCCTTAAGGGGGCAATTTGAATGTGAAAAAGACAATTTAATCTAGTGCATGTGGATGTATGAGTGCACTATTTTTGTGAGTATTTTTTATTCTTCCTGGATAATAAACTATTATGTGTTTGATACTGCACCATGGGAGTCTCTGTATTCAATTTTTTTCTGAATGGGCTGGCTTCTGAGATGCATGGTGATCTATCAATAATCCTTGGAGGATCTCTGCTGAGTTAAAGCACAGGTTGCTGGGAAAGTGCATATTGACCTTACCTGAGTGTGGGTCATTCCTTAAGGTAAGCGGTAGCAGTGAGAAGTGGTAGTATACAGTGGTGGAGCAATTCAGAGTTTTTGGAGCATGCATGAAACACACATGTGCTTATACACTGGTATTAATAAGGAGAAACAAGGTTTAAGAAGAAGAGCTTAGATTGTACATTGCTTGGAGGACTTTTTGCACTATCGCTGATATACTGGCTTTGGCGAATTTCCGATATTTGGTCACGTTTATAATTTTTATTGTCATGAGATTGCAGACCTATTATATATACAGTATCTCACAAAAGGGAGTACACCCCTCAGATTTTTGTAAATATGTTATTATATCTTTTCATTTGACAACACTGAAGAAATTACACTTTGCTACAATGTAATGTAGTGAGTGTACAGATTGTATAACAGTGTAAATTTGCTGACCCCTCAAAATAACTCAACAAGCAGCCATTAATGTCTAAACCGCTGGCAACAAAAGTGAAAGGGCTAGATTCACATAGATCAGCGGATCTTTAGATCCGCGTGATCTATGTGATTTAAGATCCGCTGCCGCAAGTTTGAGAGGCAAGTGGGTAATTCACAAACCACTTACCTCCAAACTTGCGGCGGCGGATCGTAAAACCCCTGGCGGAATTCAAATTCCGCGGCTAGGGGGAGTGTACTATTTAAATCAGGCGCGTCCCCGCGCCGATTTAAATGAGCATGCGCCGTCCGCGAAATTTCCCGGCGTGCATTGCTACCACTGACGTCGCTAGGACGTCGCTAGTGGTTTCGGCGTGAGCGTAACTTGCGACGAGCGGGTTTCTGAATCGGCGTACACAAACAACGTAAAAATAAAAAAAATTGACGCGGGAACGACGGCTATACTTAACATTGGCTGCGCCTCATAGAAGCAGGGGTAAGTATACGCCGGGAAATCCGCTACGTCGTAACAACACTGCGTCGGGCCCGCGTACGTTCGTGAATTGGCGTATCTCGCTGATTTACATATTATTCAGTGTAAATCAGTGAGAACGCCCCCCCGCGGCCATTTTTAAATTGCAGTTAAGATCCGACGGTGTAACACAGTTACACCTGTCGGATCTTAGGCATATCTATGCGTCTGTGAATCAGTCGCATAGATACGACCGGCCTAAGTCAGAGATACGATGGCGTATCAGGAGATACACCGTCGTATCTCTCTCTGAATCTGGCCCATAATGTCCAAATTGGGCCCAATTAGCCATTTTCCCTCCCCGTGTCATGTGACTCGTTAGTGTTACAAGGTCTCAGGTGTGAATGGGGAGCTGGTGTGTTAAATTTGGTGTTATCGCTCTCTCACTTTCTCATACTGGTCACTGGAAGTTCAACATGGCACCCCATGACAAAGAACTCTCTGAGGATCTGAAAAAAATAATTGTTGCTCTACATAAAGATGGTCTAGGCCAGTGATGGCGAACCTTGGCACCCCAGATGTTTTGGAACTACATTTCCCATGGTGCTCATGTACTCTGCAGTGTAGCTGAGCATCATGGGAAATGTAGTTCCAAAACATCTGGGGTGCCAAGGTTCGCCATCACTGGTCTAGGCTATAAGAAGATTGCCAAGACACTGAAACAGAGCTGCAGCATGGCGGTCAAAAACAGGACAGGTTCCACTCAGAACAGGCCTCGCCATGCTCGACCAAAGAAGTTGAGTGCCCATGCTCAGGTTCATTCTATTTTGGAGAAATAGACGTATGAGTGCTGCCAGCAGTGCTGCAGAGGTTAAAGGGGTGGGGTCAGCCTGTCAGTGCTCAGACCATATGCTGCACACTGCATCAAATTGGTCTGCATGGCTGTCGCCCCGGAAGGAAGCCTCTTCTAAAGATGATGCACAAGGAAGCCCGCAAACAGTTTGCTGAAGACAAGCAGACTAAGGACATGGATTACTGGAACCATGTCCTGTGGTTTGATGAGACCAAGATAAACTTATTCGGTTCAGATGGTGTCAAGCGTGTGTGGCGGCAACCAGGTGAGGCGTACACAGGCAAGTGTGTCTTGCCTACAGTCAAGCATGATGGTGGGGGAGTCATGGTCTGGGGCTGCATGAGTGCTGGCGGCACTGGGGAGCTACAGATCATTGAGGGAACCATGAACGCCAACATGTACTGTGACATACTGAAGCAGAACATGATCCCCTCCCTTCAGAGACTGGGCTGCAGGGCAGAATTTCAACATGATAACGACCCCAAACACACCTCCAAGATGACCATTGCCTTGCTAATGAAGCTGGGGTTAAAGGTGATGGACTGGCTAAGCATGTCTCCAGAACTAAACCCTATTGCGCATCTGTGGGGCATCCTCAAATGGAAGGTGGAGGAGCGCAAGGTCTCTAACATTCACCAGCTCTGTGATGTCGTCATGGAGGAGTGGAAGAGGACTTCAGTGGCAACCTGTGAAGCTCTGGTGAACTCCATGCCCAAGAGGGTTAAGGCAGTGCTGGAAAATAATGGTGGCCACACAAAATATGGACACTTTGGGCCCATTTTGGACATTTTCACTTAGGGGTGTACTCACTTTTGTTGCCAGCGGCTTAGACATTAATGGCTGTGTTGAGTTATTTTGGGGGAACAGCAAATGTACACTGTTATACAAGCTGTACACTCACTATTTTACATTGTAGCAAGTATAATTTCTTCAGTGTTGTCACATGAAAAGATATAATAAAATATTTTCAAAAATCTGAGGGGTGTTCTCACTTTTGTGAGATATTGGGGGTTATTTGCTAAAGGCAAATCCACTTTGCACTACAAGTGAAAAGTGCACCTGAAATCATGCACTGAAAGTGCACTTGGAAGTGCAGTCGCTGTAAATCTGAGGGGTAGATCTGAAATGAGGGGAAGCTTTGCTGATTTTATCCAATCATGTGCACGCTAAAATGCTGTTTTTTATTTTCCTTTCGTTTCCCACTCGGATCTACAGATCTACAGCGACTGCACTTCCAAGTGCACTTTCAGAGCAATTTCAAGTGCACTTTGCACTTGTAGTGCAACGTCTATTTGTCTTTAGTAAATAACCCCCATTGTGTGTATATATATATATATATATATATATATATATATATATATATACTGCTCCAAAAAAAATTTAAGGAGCACTTTTGATTCAGAACTCCTGGGATATTGATCTGGTCAGTTAAGTAGCAGATGGGGAGGGGTGTGTGTTAATCAGTTTCAGCTGCTTTGCTGTTAATTTAAATTAACAGGTGCACTAGATGGGCAACAATGAGACGACCTCCAAAACAGGAATGTTTTTTCAGGTAGAGGTGTCAGACATTTTTGTCCCTACTCATCTTTTCTGACTGTTTTTGATTAGTTTTGCATTTGGCTAAGGTCAGTGTCACTACTGGTAGCAGGAGACGATACTTGGACCCTATAAAGGTTGCACAGGCAGTCCAACTCCTCCAGGATGGAACATCAATACGTGTCATTGCCAGAAGGTTTGCCGTGTCTCCCAGCACAGTCTCAAGAGCATGGAGGAGATTCCAGGAGACAGGATTTACTCTAGGAGAGCTGGACAGAGCCGTAGAAGGTCCTTAACCCATCAGCAGGACCGGAATCTGCTCCTTTGTGCAATGAGGAAGAGGATGACCACTGCCAGAGCCCTACAAAATGACCCCCAGCAGGCCACTGGTGTGAATGTCTCTGACCAAACAATCAGAAACAGACTTCATGGGGGTGGCCTGAGGGCCCGATGTCCTCTAGTGTGCTCTGTGCTCACTGCCAGACACTGCGGAGCTCGATTGGTATTTTCCATTGAGCACCATAATTGGCAGGTCCGCCACTGGTGCCCCATGCTTTTCACAGATGAGAGCAGGTTCACCCTGAGCATATGTGACAGACGTGAAAGGGTCTGGAGAAGCTGCAGAGAACTTTATGCTGCCTGTAACATCGTAGGCATATCCATGGAGGTATCGGAATGAAATCCTTGGACCCATTGTCAGACCCTACGTTGGTGCAGTGGGTCCTGGGTTCCTACTGGTGCACAAAAATGCCTGGCCTCATGTGGTGAGAGCATGCAGCCAGTTCCTGGAGGATGAAGAAATTTATACCATTAAATTGGCCCCTACGCTCACCTGACCTAAATCCAAAAGAATGCCTCTGGCACATTATGTTTCGGTCCATCCGGTGCCACCAGGTTGCACCTCAGTCTGTTCAGGAGCTCAGTGATGCTCTGGTCCAGATCTGGGAGGAAATACCCCAGGACACCATCCGTCATCTCATTAGGAGCGTGCCCTGATGTTGTCAGGCATGCATACAAGCACTTGGGGGCCATACAAACTACTGAGGACCATTTTGAATTGTTTGCAATGAAATTTCAGAAAAATGGACTAGCTTGCTGCATAATTTTTTCACTTCGATTTTCGAGGTGTCTTTGAATTCAGCCCTCTGTAGGTGGATAATTTTAATTTCCCTCAAATTATGTGAAATCCTATATATATATATTGTAAGGGGTTAGCTCAGTTGCGGGGGTGTGTGACCCCCTGGATGGGTTCACTACACACTGAACGATACAGAGAAACAGCCGAAGACGGTTGAAAACAAAGAATTTGGTTTATTCTTCCATCTTGCTGGAAACAAGCATCCAAACAGCATAAACAAAATCAAACATAAAATAAACCCTGGCTACTTGGGGCGTCTACCTTCACCACACAGGAACCTATCTATGGAGTCTGGCACAGCCTAGTGCTGAGCAGACACTGCTGGTCATACAGCAGAAAAACAAATAGTCTTTTTGATTTTTATCACACAGAAAAAATCAACAGCACCTCACCTCTTCAGAAGTATTTCTGTTCACTGCTCTCCTTCACTCAAAAAGCCTCAGGATGCAGCAATCAGTAGTAATCCTCTGGATTACTTATAGAGGCCTTAATTGCCTCATTCTGAATAGCGGAAGTTTTTCAACGCCCTTAAATCTTTCTGGCTGCTTCTGCAGCCGACACCTGATAATAATTGTCTAAACAAGGCAGAAATGTATCTCCCGTCTGTGACAACACCCACAGATTTACCTGACTTCCTGTCACAATATATATATATATATATATATATATATATATATATATATATACATTTTTTTTTCTCAGGACACACATAAGGTTTACTTGCACAATCCTATATAGTTTATTCTTTTTTTTTTTTTTTTGAGTTGCGCTGCACTTTGTGATATTTTAATACTTAGAGCTTATCTTTGCTGGTCATGGGGTGAAGATAGTTAGACAGATACACTTAATGTAGCTAAGATACGACTGCCTGCGCCGTCGTATCTTAGCTGTCTAGTTCCGCCGGCCGCTAGGGGCGTGAAAGCTGATTTACGCCTAGAATGCGTAAATCAGCGAGATACGCCTATTCACGAACGTACGCTTGCCCGTCGCAGTAAAGATACACCGTTTACATAAGGCGTTTTCAGGCGTAAAGTTATTCCACCAAAAAGCTGGCCTAGCCAATATTAAGTATGGACGTCGTTCCCGCGTCGAATTTTGAAAATTTTACGTTGTTTGTGTAAGTCGTCCGTGAATGGGGCTGGACGTAATTTACGTTCACGTCGAAACCAATAAGTCCTTGCGGCGTACTTTGGAGCAATGCACACTGGGATATGTCCACGGACGGCGCATGCGCCGTTCGTTAAAAACGTCAATCACGTCGGGTCATGATTCATTAACATAAAACACGCCCCCCTGTTCCTCATTTGAATTAGGCGCGCTTAGGCCGGTCCATTTACGCTACGCCGCCGGAACTTAGGAGGCAAGTGCTTTGTGAATACAGCACTTGCCTCTCTGACTTCTCTCTCGGCAGCGTAGCGTATATACGATACGCTACGCCTGCACACAGTTAAGCCAGTCTTTCTGAATATGGCTAAATATTTTTTGTCTAAAACAATCTTGATATTACAAACAAGGAACACTGTCAGATGATCATAAAGAACTACTCACCTGCCCAAAAAATAAACACTGCCCTGTTTAAGTGTACGGAGTAGGTCCCAAAATTTGCAGACCCACATTTAGTATAAATGGGCACCTAAATCTCAGGTTGCCTTTGTGCATATGCACAGTGTAAAATTGGTTCTGCCAACCTAGGCCATGGCCTGTGTTGGGTATGCAGAAAGCCAGAACAGGGTGTGAGAACAGATTTGAAAAATACATACATTTATACACTGCTGCTTTTTTGAAGGAATAAGAAGGAGGAATGTAAGAAATTGTAATAGAGACGAATGACACCGATGTGTAACATTTCCCTTTAAGGATCAGGAAACTATTGATTTATTACCTTTTTACTAATAAAAGGATTTTTTTTTTAAATGTTTTTTTTAGATATTTTGTTATCTTGTGAATATTATCAGTTAATGAACATGTAAGCTGAAATTAATAGTACCATACACCATTGCCTTAGACGCATCAAAATAACTCCCTGTGGCTTGTTTTGACATGTTCACTTGTGTTAACTTTAACTAAACATCAGTTTCTTTTTCAGACAGAATAAACCATTTCAGCAGTAAAAGCAAACAGAACTAACTTAGGGCTGTGTTTGCCGCTTTTCAAATAAAAGCAGATAGTGAAAGGAGTGGTCATCGCAGCCGAAAGTGCATTTTTCTGATTCATATATTTGCAGTAACTATTTACACAGGATTTAAATGTTTAAAGGGAAACTTGATTTGCTTTGCCTTATGTGTTGCGGCGTGTTCGTTTAATACACCTTGACTGTTCTTTTTGTGCACTAAAAAGAGACGAGGAAGCAGGATGTTATTTTATTTATGATTACTGGCAAGAAGATAATTTTCTATCTAATATTGTTGGTTGAAACACTGTAATTATCTTCATTGTATCAAAGTTTTGTTAGTTCAGGTAGATCCTAGTTGCAATGGGGGCTATTCATACCAACATGTCCTGTAACACACAGATCGTTAACGAAGTTTAAAAAAGCTTCCTATTGTGTGCCAATTATCCCTTCCATGTCATGTTAATCAGAAATAAAGACTCCTGAGATTCAGTGGTGGCCTGTCCATTAGGAGCACACAGGCGCTGCCCCCCCCCCATCCATTCGTCCGGCCCCCTGATCTACATAGAGGGCGCCAGACCATTGATTCCAATGGGTGGGGGGTGTTTTTTTTAAGCAAATAATTGGAGCCAGAGGCTATAATAAGCTTCAAAAAGGTGTGGGCTCCAAGAGCAGAGAACTGCGCTCCGAGCCCCCCAGTTGTGTGACAATAGAGAATGAATATTCGCTATTATCACACTGATTCTCCTCCTGGCTAATCAGGAAACGGGTTGTGAGACCCGTTTCCTGATTGTCCGAAAGGAGAAACCATCCTATTGGACATGGAGGAGGGGAAGTACAGCCGAAGAGACGCATGCCGGGACAAGGAGGAGACACATCCTGGGACACGGAGAGACTGAGGGGGGAAGCCGCCCCCACTACTGCTGGGATTTGTGTTTGAACAATCCATCTCTTGGCTCATTTGTAGCTCTAAACAGTAAGACCCCTTTCACACTGAGGCACTTTTCAGGCATTTTAGCACTATAACTAGAACCTGTAACGCGTTTGAAATCGCCACTCATCACCCCCCTCCCCCCAGTGTGAAAGCCCGAGTGCTTTTACACTGGGCCGGTGCACTTGCGGGACAGGAAAAAAGTCCTGCAAGCAGAATCTTTGGGGTGGCGCTCCTACACCGCCCCTGCCCATTGAAATGAATGGGCAGCGCTTCGGAAGCGCCTGGAAGCAATTCAGAAGCACGGATGCTTTTAACCCTTTCTTCAGCTGCTAGGGGGGGTTTAAATCGCCAAACTAGTGGCTGAATAGCGGCTCTAAAACAACAGTAAATCGCCGCTAAAATTAGTGGCGCTTTACCACCAATGCACCCGCCGCCCCAGTGTGAATGTACCCTTAAGCTGGCTATTCATGTCGCAGTTTTTTTTTTTTTTCATTTAGCCAGCGGGCGGAAAGAAGAACTGAACTGATTACACCATCTACACATTCAAGCTGCACTATTGTATTCTGACAGCAGGGGGGACTCATCTGCTGCCAGAATGCACAGATCAGTGATGCAGTCAGTGGCTGCAGCTGCTGATCAAGTAGCTTTTTTCCAACCCATCCGCTCATCCTCTGTTGATCGATAGATCAACTTCCATGGAGAGGAAGTAGCTACACATTTTGAATTTGAATTTCAACCTATCTATGGCCACTTTTAAGTGAGAGTTAACTCCCATGCACGACTTTTGTCTATAGGTAAGCCTATAGTAAGGCTTACCTTGGGTACAGTAAATATCTCCTAAACCTGCACAGTTTAGGAGATATTTACTTTTGATACAGCCAGTGACGTCACCGGTGCATGTGCTTTGAAGTAACGGCATTCTGTGCCATTCCTTCAGAGTCCTGTGCCATGAATGGCGGCTCCTGAGTGCATGTGCGGGAGTGACGTAATCGTGGCTTTGGCCACTCACACAGCTGGAGTCTGTGAACCCAGAAGGAAGATGGGTGAAGATGAAAGCACCTTCAGCGGTGACAGCGCACCGCTGGAGGGTTTTGTTCTAAGGTAAGTTTCACATAATGTGCTAGTATGCAATGCATAGTAGCACAGTGTGGCATTGCCTTGCAGGACTTAAAAAAAACAGTGGTTTACTAAAGTTTTAATACTTGCAAGGACTCCGCAAATGGTCCCCCTTCAGGCTTTTGTTAGGGGAAACTTTGTCATGCCCAGTGAACATTAGGTTATCACTTAATCTTTCCAAAAATGGCTGCATAAGGAAACTGTCTTTTTATGTATATGGTTGCCTAAAAATGGACTGTTCCATTTTCTTACAAGTCTACATGAAAAAATCAACACTTACCCGCTCTGTGCAATGGTTTTGCACACAGCAGCCCTGCACCTCCTCTTCTGGGGTCCCCCTTTGGCATTCCTGGCTCCTCCTTCCTTCCAAGTGCCCCCATAGCAAGCAGCTTGTAAGGGTTCACTCTTGAGTTGGGCTATTTGTCTCCATTGACATACACCCCACTACAGTCCCTCCCCACTGGATTTGATTGACAGCAGCAAGAGCCAATGGCTTCCATTGCTATCTCCATATCCGGTACGGAGAGAGCAGTATTGCAGTAAATATTTGGGAAGTTGGGAGGGAGCTAATCTTAGAAGATGTTTTTATCTTAATGCAGAGAATGCAATAAGGTAAAAAACTTGTGCCTTTACAACCACTTTTAAACTCCAGTTACTTTGCCTAGGCTCAAAAGATGCCATCAGTGTTCTGTAGAAGGTGGTATTTCACCAGTCTTCTCACCCAATGATTCAGCTGCTTGTATTACATTGTAAAATAACCCATTCTAGAAATGCAAGGCGAAAGTTTTGTATATAATAATTATAAATGTAATAATTTTTACATTATTATTTTACATAAATATTTTTTTTTTCTTTTTATTATAAGTGATCACATTAGACATGTGCATGACCAAAAAAATAGTTTTGTTTCATTTCGTTAATCAAGTTATTTTGTTTAGTTAAATTCGGTTGATTCGTTCAATTCATTTTCGAAATTCGTATTTGGAATTTTAGAATTTTCTTTGAATTTGCAAATTTTTTAGATTCAAAACGATCAAATCGATACATTTTTGAATTGGTTGAAATGAAAATGTAATATTGTTTTCGATTGTGATGCAGCAAATTGAACAAACAAAAGAAAAACCTTCATCAAATGATTACAATGACTCTTTAATTCACCCTTGGCTTAGCAAAAACAGCATTATTTCAAAATGGTACTCTAATAACACACACAGTCTTTGATTTCAGTCTTTTTGATTTTTCAATATGTGTAGTGAGAATTCAACTGGAGTTCAATGTATAATTCAATTTCAGTCCGAATTTTCGAAATTCAGACGAATTTCGTTACGTTATTTGGAGCATTCAGTAAAATGTGTTTGTATTGTAATTCGTGGATTCGGATATATAATCTATATAATCTCTGAATAACAAAAAATGTGTCCGAATAATAAACCGCACATGTCTAGATCACATGACCTATGTTCTCAGATGAATAAAGGGTTTAGAGACTGGGGGTGGAGACTGCAGGGGGCATGTCAGCAGAGGCATTGGGAGAGCAGTACACTGATTTTCCAGTGAAGAACTAGGTGGGATGGGGGGGAGGGGGTTAGCACATGTCTGAGCACTGGAGTATAGGCAGGCAGTGCTTACAAGTAGAATGTGGAGAAACAAACTGACCACACTGGGATGGATGAGCTTCCATGCCTAGCGTGTTCAGTTTGAAATAGGAAAGCGGGGGGGGGGGTGGGCAGGGATGGACTGGCCATTGGGACTACAGGGAGTTTCTCGGTGGGCCGATGGCTCAGTGGGCCGGCTTCAGTGACAGCGGCCTGGGAGTTTCTCACTTCTGCCTAATCTTGTCCCATAAGGGGGGGCACCAAACTGATTCTTTGCCCCCGGGAGAAATAATGTCTAGCTTCCCCACTGGTACTTCCTACTCTAATAAAGTAAAACGGCTAGTGGCTAGTGAAGGGGGAGAGGGGGTGCGGGTGGCCGGGGGGGGGGGTGCGGGAGTAGTCCGGCCGCTCTGGGAGGGACCTGTCAAAGTGGGCCAGTCTGGATGAAGTCCAGGGACAAATTTTTGTCCCAGTCCAGCCCTGGGGGTGGGCGATGCCAGGATCACCAGGTATTTCACACAAATTAGGCAATACAAAAAGAACAGGATACAAAAATGATGAAGTGTTATGACACCATAGTTTATATTTTTAATTCACATAAAGAAGACCTGTTGGTATCTGAAGTTAATCATCAAATCTAACCACTTGCCACCCGCACAACATATACAGTGCCTTGAAAAAGTATTCATACCCCTTGAAATTTTCCACATTTTGTAATGTTATAACCAAAAAATGTAAATGTATTTTATAAGGATTTTATGTGATAGACCAACACAAAGTGGTATAATATAATTTATTATATATAATAACACAAAACGTTATAGTATAATTTAATATATATAATTTTTTTATTATTATATATAATTTTTTAGCAGAAATCCTAAAGAATAACGGTCGTTGCAATATTTTATGTCCCACTGTATTTGCACAGCAGTCATTCAAATTAATTTTTGGGGGAAAAATTAAACTTCAAAGAATTAAAAAAAATAAAAATAAACAGTAAAGTTATCCCAATTTTTTTGTATAATGTGAAAGATGATGTTATGCTGAGAATCATGAGAGAAGCGTGATCTTTATTCTAAGCAAAAAAAATCATGATTATTCTTTATTTATAATCAAAAGAGATACAGGTAGCACCTTACATCACTTATATTGACCATATGCATATTTTGTTTCTCATTGATCTCTCGTATACACTTTATACATAGAAAGGCACAGGCCATCAAATCCCCTACAAACTATGGGGCAACAAATATATAATAAAAGAAACTAAAACAGACACATCTCATAATATACACTTGATCTTCTCTAATTAAGTCTTAGGCCGCGTACACACGATAGGTCAAAACCGATGAAAACGGACTGAAGGACCGTTTCATCGGTTAACCGATGAAGCTGACTGATGGTCTGATGTGCCTACATACCATCGGTTAAAAAAACGATCGTGTCAGAAAGCGGTGACGTAAAACACACAAAGTTCAATGCTTCCATGCATGCGTCGACTTGATTCTGAGCATGCGCGGCTTTTTGACCGATGCTTTTGCATACTAACGATCGGGTTTGACCTATCGGTTAGTTCTCTTTTTTTTGACCGAAGGATAACTGACCGATGGGGCCCACACACGATCGGTTTGGACCGATGAAACGGTCCTTCAGTCCGTTTTCATCGGTTTTGACCGATCGTGTGTACGCGGCCTTACAGTTTAAACCACATGAATCCTGTGGCTCATTATATATATATTTCCAAAGCCCCATATCCTTTCATTATTTCTGAAATGTGGTACTCTGTCCGCTGATCCTTGATAAGCAGGCAGATAGCTGGTCCATGTCTGCTCCACTTGTGCCGAGCGGACAGGCACAACCTGCTCCCCTCTATGGGTGGTCGGGTGTCAATGGACCACCTGTCCATTTACACCCGACTGCCATTCGATACGATCTGCCAGATGATTGAGGAACAGATTTCCATCCGTCTGTTTTTTGGTTTTGAATTGGCTGGCGCTGCATAAATATTCAGGCTTCTCATTTGACTATCCCACCCATTATGTTCTGGGAGACTCCAGAAAACCAGGAAGCAGTCAGACTTGCAGCCTGCAGAGCCCAGAGCAGCCCAAAGCAATCACACACAGCTCGGCTGATTACAGGAGAGCCAAAAAACGAAATTTGCCTAACCAAACCTAGTAACCTAAAAAGGAGGGTGCAGCACACACACAAAGCTGCACTTTCTTATAGCATATAGCTTGGGTAAATGCAAAACTCTAGGCTGGAATAAAAATACAAATAATAATGCAGCTCTGTATTCAATAATAGAGTGGGAGAGGGAGAAGCGGCACATATATCTGTACTACAGTGCAAAGAATGAACATGCCACTAGGAGGAGAGAGAGCAAAAATTATAGTTTGTTGCTTCTCCTTTCATGGTCCAGTCATAGGTTGAAGGAGGTTGAAAAATGAATAACTAATGTGTTTACCCTAAAGTGTATGTACACTCAAACAATACATTTATTTATTTATTTTGCTTTTTGTCTGTTAAATATACCAGAGCAGCCCTGATCCTCCTTTTTTTGAAACCTCTGCCAGTGCTCCTGACTTCTCCCCTTTGCAGAGTGCCCACCAGAGCACACTCCTGAGCTGGGTACGGCACATTCCTGAGCTGGGCTGTGTGTCCATAGCTCAACCCCCGCCCCCAGCTCCCTCCTCAGACTGTGATTGGCAGAAGCCAATGGTTCCCAATGCTGTCTCTCTATGTCCCTCTGACCCATGACGAGAGAGAAAGCTGGCAGAGCTGCTACTCTTGTGCACATCACTGGATCGAGATTGACCTCAAGTATAAGGAGAGGCTGGGGGAGGCTGCACTCAGAAGGTTTTTACTTTAATGCAGATAATGTATTAAGGTAAAGAAAAAACTTTAGCTTAGAACCACTTTAACTACTTGCCGTCGCCGCACCGTCATTTTACGTCCACAAGGTGGCTCTCCTAGGCGAGACCACGTAAATGGACGTCCTACCCTTTAGCCGCCACTAGGGGCGCACGCGCGCCGCCGGAGGCGCGCGCGCGCGCCCCCCGCTCGCCCCCGACTCCCGTGCGTGTGCCCGGCGGGCGCGATCGCCGCCGGGCACACGCGATCGCTCGGTACAGAGCGGGGAACGGGAGCTGTGTGTGTAAACACACAGCTCTCGTTCCTGTCAGCAGGGGAAATGCTGATTTTCTGTTCATACAATGTATGAACAGAAAATCAGTGTTTCCCCAAGTGAGGCCACCCCCCCCCCCCACAGTAAGAACACACCCAGGCATACTTAACCCCTTCCCTGCCCCCTAGTGTTAACCCCTTCACTGCCAGTGGCATTTTTATAGTAATCTAATGCATTTTTATAGCACTGATCGCTATAAAAATGTCAATGGTCCCAAAAATGTGTCAAAAATGTCCGAAGTGTCCGCCATAATGTCGCAATACCGAAAAAAAAATCGCCGATCGCCGCCATTACTAGTAAAAAAAATATTAATAAAAATGCCATAAAAATACCCCCTATTTTGTAAACGCTATAACTTTTGCGCAAACCAATCAATAAACGCTTATTGCGATTTTTTTTACGAAAAATATGTAGAAGAATACGTATCGGCCTAAACTGAGGAAAAAAAATGTTTTTTTATATATTTTTGGGGGATATTTATTACAGCAAAAAGTAAAAAATATTCATTTTTTTCAAAATTGTCGTTCTATTTTTGTTTATAGCGCAAAAAAAAAAAAACGCAGAGGTGATCAAATACCACCAAAAGAAAGCTCTATTTGTGGGAAAAAAAGGACGCCAATTTTGTTTGGGAGCCACGTCGCACGACCGCGCAATTGTCTGTTAAAGCGACGCAGTCCCGAATCGCAAAAAGTACTCTGGTCTTTGGGCAGCAATATGGTCCGGGGGGTAAGTGGTTAATACAGTATATCTGTTCAACAAATAATAATAATAATAATAATAATAATAATAATAAAAATAGCCATTAATTCAGCCAGAAATATTGTGAGCTGATAACTTCCTTTGATTTCTGTTTCTGGACTGGTATCAGTTATCATTGTTCCCTGCTATCTCCATTGACTACAAAACACCCTGCTGTTTTGAAGAAAAGAGGGAGGTGGTATACAGTCCTAACATACTCCCTTTCCTATTGCTGTTCAGTATGGTTGTCTCCTCAGGACAGGAAATTAAAAAAATAAAAAGAAAGAAAGAAAACGAATGCAGCCACCACACGGCGAGCTGTAAAACTATAAATTTGTGTTCTTGGGTTTAGGTATACTTTAACTATATACCGGTACATTTTTTACAACATTTATGTATCTATTTAGGAGGATGAATTATCACTTATTATGTATGTATGTGCTCCTCAATATAGTAGCAACAACATTTAATAGTAAAAAAATGCACAAAAATAAGATACTTGCCCTAGGGCAATATATTTTATGTGGCAATCATTTCATAATACAAAGATATTTGATGTTAATTTTAATTATGATTTTTAATACGTTTCTTTTGTAACTGCGTCTATTTTGTTAGTTTATTGTTTGTATATCTGATTAGTCCTGCCGTCTGCATTTTTTCTGTCAGCTTACTATGTCTAAAAGTTTTATTGCCCTGTCGCAGTTGTGTTGACCTTTCTGTCCAGGTGCTTTAACTAACATGCTCAACACAAAGCTTTGTTGCTTCTGCTGTTGCATATTTTAGCTATTCCCGAAGCCACTTCCCTCCATCAAAATATCCACACCCAGCCAAAGAATCCTTCAAATATTTCTTGTTACGTGTCCCAAACGGTAAATCTGATTTGTATAGATAGACTATCCTTACCTAAAGGTCTGCATCTACCACCAGGGGCAGCTAAAGCCTTTTTTTTAAGTTGTTGTCCTAATGCTAGGGGGAAGAGTGAGGGAGCTGAGTTCGTAATCCTGAAACTCAATTTACGGTTTATTAAAAGACACACCATATATATAATAGAATACAAAATATGTATCATAGAAATGCTCAGTCAAAAAATGAATAGCACATATACTGAAGAATCAAGAAGAATTTCTATTTTGTAATATTATTAAACAATTTAATTCCATGATTCTTAATGTCAGAGTTGCCAAACTCCCCAATACATTTTTGTTTTCAAAATGTACAAAATTTACTGCCACACAATCTAATAACTCATGCTTCCTTTATTGTCACCACCAGAGATATCTTTAATACAGGGCAAAAGGGACAACTACCCTGGGCTCAGTCATTGTTGTGGGGTCCAAAGCAGCTGCCCCTTGAGCCCACGCTGCCTTCAAATAGTGTACAGGTGCACGCGATATATAGAAATACTAAACGATCCCTATAGTGCATTAAACGTATAACAATTTATTAAAAACAATTAATAACAATTAATAATGCACTTACAAATGTTGTAATTTTGTTAGACCTTTGAGTCTGCTGTGCCAGCCGGTGCAGAAACAGCAGACACCTGTTCTACTGGGGAACCGTATGAAGCACGAGGTGACGTTGGACGAAGTTATTACGAAACGGACGTAGGGCGGAGCGACACGCTGACGTCACCTCGTGCTCCATACGGTTCCCCATCTATTAATTCATTTTTGGTGATCTTATTTGTTATTTTGGTTTAATTCTAATTTGAATAATCACGGGGTTATCGCAATTTATTTTTCTTCTATATTCTAGCTCTTGTAATTTTTGTGTACACGAAAATTGAAGCTCCCAGTGAATAGCTGCTATATGGTTCTGCAGTTATTAATAATATTTAAGTGTCTTTTAGCCCAGTTTCTTTTCTCCATTTCCCAAGAAAATGTTTGCCCAGGGTCTAATCAATATAAAAGACAGCCCTGGTCGCCACACCATTCAGATGTATCAATTTATCACACACTGGTTTAATTTCGGATTGTGCTTTAATTTGTGTATAAAGCTCTTTGCACAGCCCGGTGAGGTGTTGCTGAGTAGTGAAACTTTAGACACTGATAGCATAGGGGGAACTGGATTGTTGTGAGAAGACCATCCACTAATTGCGGATTTAGTGCAGCATAAAAATCCCTCCCCGTTGTAGTGGTACCTTTCTTTCCAATATAAAATTCAACTTGCACCCAATTTCAATTTTAAAGTCACTGACAGGCAACAAAGCACATCTCTAAAGCTGGCCATGCACTGATTGAAGCTTGGTAGGTTTAGTATTTTTTTTTTTTTTAAAGGGGGTTGCCATCCGGGCCCCTGGAGACCTCCGGGCCCCTTACAGGTGTACTGCCTGTGCCTTTGAAACTGTGAAAGAAGAGTAGGATCAGAAAGACAGGATCACATAGCCTTTATACACAATGCACGGGATTAATGGGGTTGTAAACCTTTGTGTTTTTTCACCTTAATGCATCCTATGCATTAAGGTGAAAAAACACCTTGGAGTCACCGCCCCCCCCCCCCCAGCCCCCGTTTTACTTACCTGAGCCCCGAATTTCCGAGGGCGTGATCCTGTGTCGTATAAAGTGCTTCATTAACATGTTCTGGAATCCATAATACAGGTGCAGGCTTCTAATTATATTATATTAGGAACAGGAACTGGAACTATGTTGAGTATAGAAACTATTTTGCATGTAACAACTGTAAATTGTAACATCTACAGGCCAGAGGTATGAACAACACGGTGCCTTTGTCCAAATTAATTTGCAATGAGCTAAACAGCTGCAAATATGCCTTAGGTGTCATTTTTCTTTCTATGGGGTTTATCATAGAGACTGTCCCTCTGCAGCCTCTTCCATCACTGTAGAGTTGAAACCTACTAGTAAGACTTACTGTAATAATTCCTATCCTTTAAAAGAGAAATACAATATGGATTGTTAAAGCATACCTGCCAACTTTTTGAAATGGGAACGAGGGACACCTATTAGCAAAAGAATGTAGGCATAGGTCACACCCCTTGCCACGCCCCCTTAAAGGAATAATATCCCTAAAAATATTAGTTAAAGTGCTTTTTTTTGCCACTACTATTCCTTTATATTGGCTTTTGAAATTTACAAATGCAGCAATTCATAAATTGAATGAAAGGTTTAGCACTATAAGGCCTCATGCACCCTGCCGCTCATAAAATCAAGTTTTTGTGAGTTTGGACGTTTTCTATTACCAACCCTTAGGCCACGTACACACGATCAGTCAAAACCGATGAAAACGGACTGAAGGACCGTTTTCATCGGTCTAAACCGATCGTATGTGGGCCCCATCGGTCAGTTAACCTTCGGTCAAAAAAATGAGAACTTGCTTTAAAATTTTAATCCACGCATGCTTAGACTAAATGAGGGGACGGAAGCGCTCGTTCTTGTAAAACTAGCATTCGTTTTAGAGATAGCACATTCATCACGCTGTAACAGACAGAAAAGCACGAATCGTCTTTTACTAACACAAAATCAGCTAAAGCAGCCCCAAGGGTGGCGCCATTGGATTTGAACTTCCCCTTTATAGTGCCGTCGTACGTGGTTTACGTGTCCGCGTTCTGACACGATCGGTTAATTAACCGATGGTGTGTAGGCGCGACGGACCATCAGTCAGCTTCATCGATTAACCAATGAGAATGATCCTTCAGACCGTTCTCATCGGATGGACTGATCGTGTGTACGCGGCCTAAAACTCTCCTCTATGTTATCCTATGTGTGCATGCACACATGCACGTTTTTTTAAGTTTATCAGCAGGGGAGTTTACGGCTGTTGTCTGAATGCCCTAAAATCGTGTTCAAACTAAGTTCTTCTAACCACAAAAAAAAATGCTGAAAAACGTGCAGAAATGCTCATAAATGCACTTTTATCACCATTTTGTGTTTTTTTACATTGCAGAGCTGAATGTAAGCTGGTGTCATTTTACAAAAACACCCAAAAACACAGTTTCCTGCCAGCAATTTGATGTCTAGAAAGACTTTTTTGAATGTCCTGTTGGCATCTTGCCTAAAATACTTTTTGACAGATAATTAGTGCATTTTATAGATCTACATAGATTAGACCAAACTGAAGGAGAAATGTGGAGGAATAAGGGACAGAGGGACAGTCCCTCAAAATCAGGGACAGTTGGGAGCTATGATAAAGGCTAACTCTACCAGCGTTAAAATGCATAAAACAGAATTTCTACATAAACATATTTCCAATTTTGTCTGCAGCCAGCTTTGATTTTCCAAAATTTCCACAAACGTACAAACATGGCTACCTTGTAAGAGGCTTTCTGTTCATTTTTTAGCATGAAGAATTTTGCCCAGAAATGTAATTTTCTGGTTTTGTGATTGGCTCACTGTCATTTCTCTTCTTACAGTGCTGATAATGATCATGTGATTACAGCAGGAAGTCCCTCCCACTTATTACTCAAGACGTGACTGATGGAAGTGTGGGAATTTCAGTACAAATGGTAGTAGATAGGATTCTGCAATGTCATTTGCTGAAATCCTTGGAATGAACAAAACTGACGGCGAGGAATGTTTTCTCAGCAAAGGTGGAATTACACCAAACGTTACTCACTGAGTTAAGAAATCCTTTAGAATGGGATTGCAAGGTTTGTTTTGCCTGTGAGTAAATTGTTTTATTATGTGTTTGTTTGCAGGCTGATCTGGAAGTCTTACAAAGATTGCAGGCGCAAAGTCACTTTATGACTCAGTTATGTTGGAATGATTAACCTCTTCAGCGCGGGAAGGTTCCCCCCCCCCCATGGCCAGGCCATTTTTTGCGATATGGCACTGCGCTACTTTAACTGACAATTTTACGGTAATGCAATGCTGTACCCAAATAATGTGATGTCCTTTTTTTCTCCACAAATAGAGCTTTCTTTTGGTGTTATTTGATCATCTCTGTGGCTTTAAGTTTTTGCATTAGTAACAAACAAAATTCGACAATTTTGAAAAAAAAAAACAATATATTTTACTTTCTGCTATAAAACACATCCAATAAAAATTTTTTTTTTTAAATTGAACGTCTTTATCAATTTAGGCCAATATATATTCTGCTACGTGTTTTTGGTAAAATAAATCCCAATAAGCGTATACTGATTGGGGTAGTTTCATAAAGAAGTTACGCTGGCGTATCTATTGATACGCCGCGTAACTTCTAGGATTCTCTGGCGTATCTTTTTTCTGTATTCAGAAAACAGGATATGCCGGAATTTGGCTAAGATCCGACTGGCGTAAGTCTTACGCCGTCGTATCTTAGTTGCATATTTACGCTGGCCACTAGGTGGCGCTTCCATCGATTTACGCGAGGAATATGCAAATTAGGTAGATACGCCGATTCAGAAACGTAAGTCCGGCGCATTTTTTTACGTCGCTTACGTTAGGCTTTTTCCGGCGTAAAGTTACCCCTGCTATATGAGGCGTATCCTATGTTAAGTATGGACGTCGGGCCAGCGTTGAATTTTCCGTCGATTACGTCTTCTGCGTAAGTCGTTCGCGAATAGGGCTGTGTGTAATTTACATTCACGTCGAAAGCATTGGCTTTTGCGGGTTAATTTGGAGCATGTGCACTGGGTAACGTCATTTACGTGGGGTCATGTTTTATTTACATAAAACACGCCCACCTCCTCACAATTTGAATAAGGCGCGCTTACGCCGGCAGATTTACGCTACGCCGCCGTAACTTAGGGCGCAGGTTCTTGGTGAATACAGAACCTGCCTCACTAAGTTACGGCAGCGTAGCGTATCTGAGATACGCTACGCCCGCACAAAGTTACGGCGGGCTATCTGAATCTAGCCCTTAGTGTACAAGTTATAGCGTCTACAAATTAAGGGATATTTTTATGGAACTTTATTTATCTTTTTTTCTAGTAATGGTGGCAATCAGAGACTTATAGTGGGACTGCGACATTGCAGCAGACATATCAGACACTAAGTGCAACTTTTGACACTTTTTTGGGGACCAGTGACACTAATACAGTGATCAGTGCTAAAAATATGCACCGTCACTGTACTAATGACACTGGCAGGGAATGGAGTTAACATCAGGGGCGATCAAAGGGTTAAATGTGTTCCCTGGGAGTGCTTGCTAACTGTGTGGGGGGTGATTTAACTGTGGGAAGTGTAAGATTGGGGTGATCAGACTCCATCGGTAGGTGCGTTTTTAGTGAATTTTTAAGGGCCTGGTAGACCACTTTTATTTAAAAGCACAAAAAGTTCACAAATACATCAGTAGCCCTCACAGGGGGTTCCACCATTACTGCATCTTGCATACTCAAAACTTTAGCCTCCTGGCTTTCATTCTTGTCATCCGGCTGTTTCAGGCCTTTAGCCTAGGCCTTAGGTCTACTCCTCAGAACAAACAGAGTTTTCTAGAGTTAAGCTTTCTCCTGATCAGCGCCTTGCTGCTCAATCACCAATGACATCTGCCTCCTGCAGACATACATGCTCTGGCTGCACCCATGCAGCGTCTGACTCCTCTCAGAGGGATGGAAGTCCACGTGACTCCCATGCACAGACTTCCTGTCTGTTGGGTGGGGCCCTGAGCCATAGTCAGGTCACAACTAAATAGCCCAACACACAGCTGTGCAATCAGCGTGCCTTTCTCTCCAAAATCTGGCGTAAACCAGCAATCTTGAAGGTCGCACAGGGTCCCACCGCCACAGAAGATAGAGATCCGTGTTCCTGCTTAGCAGAAACACAGGATCTATATCTTCCCTACTAACAGAATGGCAATCTGCCTTGTTTATGATCGGTGGGTCCCGGCGGACATCGGGTCCACCGGACCCACTGATTGGCTCCCACTGTATCCAATCACAGCAGAAGTGAGTCATCGATGGTGCGCATGTGCGCCCCAGACCCGGAAGCGTAGAATCGGAAGAGTACGTTTTTTTCACCCTGCGTGAATCCTCTTCTAAATCAGAGCTAAACGGGACCGATGTCAATTTCTCTGCTACTGTGGGTTTGTGATGAATTCCCAAGATTCACAAAGTTTGCAAATAGATCATTTTTGGCTGTAAACTTTTTTGGCTGTGGTGTTCACCACCAGGAAGGAACATTCTACAATGCAATGCACAGCTTTTTGTCCCTGGTCAGTCATAAGAGCTAATCATTTTAAGAAATAGACAATCTAGCCCCCTTTCAATAAAAGGAGGGGGGCTGCAATAGCCATACTGTCAGTGTATATTGAAACTGTTGGAGAGAGCTGACAATTGTAGGGAGAGATACTGATTTTTTTTCATAACATTTTTTATTTATGTATTTATTTATTAAAATGTTTGTATTGCAACGTGTCCCCCATTACAGTGCCCAGCTTCCCATGTCTTTTGTTTAAACATAGATTGCTTAGAAGCTCTACAAATGGTCAGAATTGAATAACAAGATGTGCCCCCCCCCCCCCCATAGACTTCAATAGGATTTGCCAAAAAAAGTGTCAACTTCAAGCAAGATTCACATAATTGTTCATGAACCAAACCCCGGTGTATTTGCTTTTTGCTGATTTCAATGAATTTACATCCCATTTTGTGCATCTTACCAGAGCAAACTAGGCAACGATTGTCGTTGAAAGCTGAATGAATCCACCAAATTGCCACAAAATGCCCTGGTGTATGGTCAGCATAACTGAAGCACAAGGATACAATCTGCCGTAAATATCTAAAGTACATTATTATGGACTCTTCATCTGCGGTGACGCAATCTGTTTACAGCTGAGGTCTTCCACTCTTTTCTCAGGATCGCATTTCGCTACAGCGAGTATGTGACCTTTCTAGACAATCCGAAGAATATCAAAGGGAGTAGGTAGCTCAGATTGACATTATTACACGAGCAACAACATTTTGATATTTAAGCTTGCACATTCCAACTCTCAATCATAATTCTTGGCAATGTCATTCCATAGCAGCACACACGATGACAGCCTGTATCACTCATCAGTAGCCCTAGCTTTTCTGAACATCTGTACGAAACTCTCACCTGTACACATCAAGGAGTCGGATTGCCTCTGCTCTCAATCCTAGAGCCTTGGTAAAGCTTGTCAACAAAGAGCAGACACAGAAAAGAGAGAGAGAGATGCTGGTGTCACGTTTGACAGAGGAAGCTGTTACTTGTTTCAGTTCTCTGCATATAGACATATATATCGAGTGACTTTCTGGCATAAGTACAAAAGTGATCGTTTCACTTTATGTGTACAGTAAAGAAAATAGCATAGATTCTTAGACATGTCATCACAGACTGTCACAAAGTTCATATACATGATTCCAGCAAACATAGACATGGGTTGGAGTGTTCCAGGGATTCATTTGTATGTGAAGCCATAACATTTTAATTTAGGGCAGTGGTCTCCAAACTGCAGCCCGGGGGCCAGATGCGGGGATTCATTTGTATGTGAAGCCATTTTGATATCTCTGCTTGTTTCACGCCAAAAATGTAATCCTTTACTAGCTTCCCAAAACAGCAGACTTGCTAAAAGACCATCAAATTTTCATTTAGGGCAGTGGTCTCCAAACTGCAGCGAACCTTTGTTTGCTTTTATCTGGCCCTTGGGGCACTATTTCATTCACTGACACCAACAATGGGGCACAATTCCTCCCATTGATGGGGCACAATTCCTCCCAATGACACCAACTACGGGGCACAATTCCTCCCAATAAAACGATGATGTGGTACAACTCCTCCTAATGACACCAATGATGGTGCACAATTCCTCCTAGTGACACCAATGATGGTGCACAATTCCTACCAATGAGACCAACTACAGGGCCCAATATTACCAATGGGGGGACACAATTCCTACCAATGACACAATGGATGGGGCATTTTTTTCCTCCAACTGATGCTGGGACATTTCCTATTGCCGATGGCCATATTTCGGCCTCCCTAAAGTCTGAAGGACAGTAAAACGGCCCTTTGTTTAGAAAATTTGGAGACCCCTGATTTAGGATATTGAATAAGGTGAAGCTTTGTTGACTTTATATACAATAATTTTCAATGAAAATAAAAAAAATAATTTTTGCTTGAATATGATTGGATAACGGAAGAAGAAACAACTTTATAAAGAAGAGCGAATGGACAGTCTTTAAAAAATAAAAATAAGTTAAACGTTACATGACATGCACTCCTTCATTCACCTCCTCTAGTATGAAGCATGAGCTGTACCTGTCCAAGTTTATGGTTTAAGGCAGTTTCTCAATCTTTTTTCAGTCAAGGCACCCTTTAAAAATCATTGACAATCTCAAAGCACCCTTTAAAAATTATGGACAGTCTCAGGCACCCCATTCTAAAATGTAAAAACTATTCTAATAGATTTACATAATGCAGCAACTTCCACACACTTAGAACGCCCAACGTTAGATGTGATTTATGTTTCCAAAGCAAATATGCTTTTCCAAACTGGTGCTGACTAGTATTCCAACGTGTCTCTTCTCTCTCAGTTTTTCCCCATCATTCAGCTAATGTCACCCCAATGCTGATGGAGAGGGGCAGGGACGGGTAAAACAAGGATGCTATGAAGACGACTGACATCCTCCTTATCAACTGATTATGCCAATGGTCGTTAGGATGCCGGCATCTAGAAGGTTGTAATGGTGCACAATGAAAATCCATGGCTTTGTGTAACTAAAAGTCAGGGTTCATCCACATGCTGGCTTGTATAAAATTTTGTGGATAATTTTTAGGCATTTTGCAAAGTCACCCCTGAAAAAACTCAAGGCTCCCCACGATGCCTGGGCACTCCGGTTGAAAAAGGCTGGTCTAAGGTCATCTATACATTAGTCAATACATTTTGTTCAACCAGTGTATTGAAAGAAAAAAACTGACCTGATTCCCACATCCACAAATTTGAGTTAAATGGGATAATCGTCCCCACTGTATCTTTGTATTCTGATCGAGTTGAAATGTTTTCCAACAGGTAAATCGATTTCAGTGCAACCACAGTCCCTATACATGGATCAAAACTTGTCTGGTTCCTTGCTGAAATGGCCGAATTTTGTAGCAAACCTCCAATTTAATCACCATACTTCTGCCAGAGACTCAGTTTAATCCTAATATTGAAAAACACTTGGCGTCCTTTTACAATTATTGAACTACTCTTGATTGGCATACAAGTCCTCTCCGAAGTCAGTGGTGTACCTGTGCCATAACCTGGTATCAGGGGAGCACACCCTGGGGTTAAGAAACCTAGGCCTTAGCCTCACAACTCCATGTTAATTTACTTGCAGCTCCACTCCCACCTGACAACTCCCATCTTTAAACCCTACCTTAGCATTAATGTCAAATATTAAAATGTTAATCAATTTTATTTTTGTAAAAACGTATGCTTGATTTACAGTTCTTCACTACCAGTACTTATAATACATCCATATCAAAGGTTCTAAGACTAGAATTTCAGGAAAATTCTTCCAGTTTGGCATAAAACGGATACAAAATATAAGTGGCATTGTGCCCAAAGTTTACTTATTAACCAGAAAATGTCATATAACAAATTATCCTCAAATGACCTCAAGGGTTCCTTATTAAAATCATGATACCATGGGCATGACTGGAGGAAGTAAGACGATAGCAACAGTCACTGGCTGTGGGTTAATCTCTATGTACATAAGGGGGCTGATGCTGAATTTTTGAATGATAAGATTCTTAGGCAGCTCTGTCTTTTTTACAATAAATATCCATTCCCTATCAGCACCACACCCCCATTATGGAGCTTAAATCCTCCTGCTGTATCTTGAGAAGTGTACTAGCCAATAATGTTCTCAAAAGCCCGATCTATCAGTCATAAATCTAAACACTCTATTAAAAATTATTTTTATATATATATATATTTATCGGCGTATACCGCGCACTTTTTTGCCCTGAAAATCAGGGCAAAATCGCGGGTGCGCGATATACGCCGATACCCGCTTCCCGCGCCGAGTTTGAACCACTGCGCCGGCATATACCGAGCGCAGTACACTCGGGTATAGTCTGGCAGGCTTGGCTCCTCTCGCGGTCACGTCCTGGACGTACAGGACGCACAGGACGTGACCGCGAGAGGAGCCGAGCCTGCCTGACTATACCCGAGTGTACTGCGCTCGGTATATGCCGGCGCAGTGGTTCAAACTCAGCACGAGAAGTGGGGATCAAGCAGGGAGGACACCGCAGAAGGACGCCGAATCCGACGAGGAGGACACCACCAAAGCCGCAGACGGACACCGGACCCGACAAGGCCGCCGATGGACGCCACGCAAGACACCAAAACTGTAAGTACTAAAATGTTTTTTTTACAGGAATGCGGATCCACTTTAGGGGTATGCGCTATACGCCGGAGCGCGCAATACCCCGATAAATATGGTATTTTTTTTACAGAAAAACGTTTTATTAAAGGTTTGTCAAGGAACAGTACAGCTCATGGAAGTAACAATACGCAACATACAAGAAAGAATATCACAGTGTCACATACATTCACAAATTAGAAGAAAATCAAGTCCATCTGTACAATAGAATCTGATAAGAGTAATATGTATTGGAGAGAACAGAAGTATAATATATTCACCAATTAACATACATAAACTTGAGAGTGAGTAGTCCTCCAGCTAAAGTATATGTAATCCCTTCATCAGTAGGAGAGGCAAAGGGGAGGAAGGAGGAAATCATTGTCCAGAGGTTACCTGGAGGGTAGAAATCGGATAAGGGGGGAAGAGGGAATGATCATAGGAGAAGGGCAGGAGCAGGAGAAATGAGGGGAAGGGAAGGAAGACATAGGTTGGGGAAGCGGATAAGTCCCTCAACTCTCAAACTCAATCTAAAGCATTCTGTCCAAATCCATCTATCCAAGTGGACCACATTTTGTCAAATTTCTGGGACAGTTCACACCCTCATATGTAATTTTGTAAAGGGGGAGGACTGAGTTGATGGTCTTTTGCCACGGCCGGGGGTGCAGGAGACTTCCAATGTTGGAGAATCTCCCTCCTTTTGAGCCCCTGAAAATAGGGGGACTGTGTATAAAAATGGTTGCAGTTCCTAAAATTTGTATTTGAAATTTATGTTCAACCCCTTGAATTAAAGCTGAATATCTGCCCTTCAAATGTATTTGGATTGTTTTGTTTTATTTTATTCTGGGGGCATACAGATCCAAAAGTATGACATTTTTGCCTGTGTCCAAATATATATGGACCAAACTGTATATATATTTTTAACGTTTAATTTCACTTGGGCCTGCTTGTGAAGTGGTGCATCTATATGGTGTTTACAACCTACTGTGGAAAAACTGACATTTACAAATGTGATTCCCTTTATTCATACCAGACCCTTATACTAGGTGAGGGTCTAGTACAGATGGCCCCACAAAAAATACATCCCCACCAAACTCTTATGTGAGCATGCAGCCTGGCTGGCCAGAAAAAGGGAATGACAAGCATGTGGCCACCCTCGTGAATCAAAACTGGGTTCCCCTCGGGCAAAGCAGTTTCTCCTCATGTTGATTAGGGCCCTTTTCTCACAACCCATGCTTTGTGGTTATGGCTGTCTTCAAGCAGAGGAATTTATCTGAATCTGGAAGCCTTCTTTATGAATAAAGAGGGCTGTAGTTACCGCCCCTGTAAATAGGTAAGGGTTAAATAGTACCCCTACTCATACACAAAAAATGTAAATAGTAAACAAGCAGACACATTTTTTGATGTGGTGATCACAGCCACGCCGTGTTCCTAGGGCACGGCATGACCCCGATGTCTGTAAAGAGTCGATGACATGGCTCTTTAACCATGTGATCGGCTGTGTACAATCACAGCCGGTCACAAGAGAAATGCGGAAGTGCCGGTAATCGGCTCTTCTCGCCTCACACTGACAGAGTGTGTGGCGAGGAGAGCCGATCAGTGTCGTCTCCTCCCAGGGGACACCATGACAGGTAATCAGGGCACTGATCATAATTTTCCTGATTACAGTGAGGCTCCAGCAGTGTCCATCAGTGCCAACAATCAGTGCCCATCAGTGACACCAATAAGTGCCCATCAGTACCTGCTCTTTAGTGCCTCCAATCAATGCCCATCAAAGCCTCCCATCAGTGCCCATCAGTGCCACCCATTAGTGCCCATCAATGCCACCCATTAGTGTCCATCAGTGCCACCTATCCATGCTGCCTATCAATGCTCACCAGTGCCACCTATTAGTGCCCACCAGTGCAGCATATTAGTGCATCCTCATCAGTGCCACCTAATCAGTGCCCATAAGTGCTGCATCATTAATGCCCATAAGTGCCACCTCATCAGTGCCTATCAGCGCAGTCTATCAGTGCCCATCAGTGCAGCCTCATCAGCGCACATCAGTGAAGGAGAAAAATTACATATTTACAAAACAGAAACGCTTCTTTTTTGTTACAATTTTTCGTTCTTTTTACTTTTTTTTGTAAAAAAATCACAGCAGTAATTAAATACTACCAAAAGAAAGCTCTATTTGTGTGTAGAAAATTAATTTGGGTACAGTGTTGAATGACCGTGTAATTTTCATTCAAATTGCGACAACACTGAAAGCTGAAAAATGGCTTGGGCAGGAAGGGGGTGAAAGTGCCCAGTATTCAGTATTGAAGTACAAAAGTAAAAAAATGTTCCATTATATAAATCCTTTGTCAATCACATTATCCAGCGATACAAATCCAAAGCAATTACAATGAACTATGTCTGCTAACCCATCAAAAAAAAAACTCCACTGATCACGGAAGCAGGGTATCCCAAGTGACATTATTGACCAAATAGCAGATCTGCATGCTCGGAAAAGGATTAGGTATGGATTTTGGGGGTGAATAAAAATATTAATAGCTTTACTAACAATCCGATGTTAGTACAGCAAATCTCCCCTGCTGTTCTGACAATGGCCGGCTTCTGTCAGATCAGCTGCAGTACACACGAATGTCGGCTGGTTTCTTTTGAACCGGCCAATGCCGCCTGACATTTAGCCTGTGTGTATGGTGCTTTAGGGTTCTCTCCTAAAAAAACATAATAAATCCCTGACTGACAGATTAATGGGTCAGGCCTCGTACACACGACCGAGAAACTCGACGGGCGAAACACATCGTTTTACTCATCGAGTTCCTTGTGAAGCCGTTGAGAAACTCGACAAGCCAATTTTCTTCATTCCCGTCAAGGAAATAGAGAACATGCTTTCTTTTTGGCTCGTCGAGTTTCTCGACAGTTTCCTTGACGAAAATGTACACACGACCGGTTTCCTATGCAAAAAAATATCTCCCAGCAAGTTCCTTGCTGGTTTTTGCCGAGAAACTCGGTCGTGTGTACGAGGCCTCAGTCTGATCAATATTCCTATCCCACGCGTTCCTGGCAAAAATGGCTCATAAAATGGTGGATGCTGCAACGATTACCAGTTGGGTTCTGGAAACGTCAAACAAGCGTACATATTCCCTGTGGCCACTGATTTAAAGTTGCACAGCTTGCAGCCCACCTGGCTGCCTCTCCGGCTTGAATCCCTCCAGCTGCCTCCTTTCCAAGTCAGCCTCCCAACCTCCAGTCCGAGGTACAACCCTTCCAGGGCAGGGGTCCCTCAAGGGCCACGAAAGCCTCTCCTTAGCAATGCTTCTAGATTTCCCATCCAAATACCCTGCTGCTATGGCCCATGTTTATTTATGGGTTTTCTCAGTCCTATGCCTGGCCCACTCCTGGGGATTGACTGAGGGCCATAAATATTCATGGCTGCCCCTCCTAGCCTCTACCCACTAGTTCCAGAACATTCTCCAATATTCTAGAAACAGGGAGAGACACAAGAGAGCTGCCAGGATGAGTCATAATTATGCTCAGACAGGGAATTGCTGTTAGCCAGAGCTGTGCTCGCATGAATGCGCATGCACTCATCTGTGTGCACGCCCACCATTAGATTGGTGCCAAGTGGACCTTTTAAACACCTCTGTTGCACTAGGACCTTGCCTTATGGCCTACAACATTCTGCTACCTGCTACTTGTTTCTGTGTTTGATCAGCTATCCATCTGAGCACACTTGAACTCTACCTGAACTGGGCCCTGGCTTGCTATTTGACCACGCTCCTGCTGGATTCCTCTGCCTATCTGCTTACCGTTGCCAACTCCAGTCTGAACCTGGCTACACTTCTGCCTATTGCTCTGTTCCTGACGTGCCTGCTTGTTACTGACTCGTCTTGCCTGACCCTGCTCTGTGTCCAGCTCGTGAGGGCCTACTCCTGCAGCCTGCCAAGTACCTGCTGTCTGCCACCTACCAGCCTTCTGAGTGCTTGCTGCCTGTGACCTTCCAGCCCCAAGTGCCTACTGACTGTCTTTCAGCCTGCTGCCCTGCATCTTGTTCCTGTGTTTGATCAGCTATCCATCTGAGCACACTTGAACTCTGCCTGAACTGGGCCCTGGCTTGCTATTTGACCACGCTCCTGCTGGATCCCTCTGCCTATCTGCTTACCGTTGCCAACTCCAGTCTGAACCTGGCTACACTTCTGCCTATTGCTCTGTTCCTGACGTGCCTGCTTGTTACTGACTCGTTAGCATGCATCCAAGTGCACACAGACCTCTTATCTGCAACCTCCATCGCCAGAACTGACAGGCACTCGTGCCACTTCAGGCTCTTGTGCCTCCTGTTACTTTATAAGGGGTACCGAGCCAAAGGTGTCAGAGATCACCTCCCTCTCTACGTCAGGCTCCATCACCAGATACGTGACAGAGGAGCAGATGTGGAGGATTACTGTTACAGATTTGTAGGTAAGTCAGTGGGAGGCATGGTGTCAGGCAACACAGTCTTCATACCAAGTAGTGCTCAATCAGTGTCTGGGACCCAATAAAGGAGATGTGGATTCTGCTGCAAGACACTCCCAAGCTGAATCCTTTCAGCTTGTATAATTGTGTATTGTATTGAGTATCAGCACCCTTTTTTTATTGTTTGTGCAGTTACAAGATTCACCAGTCTTGAGAGGGTTGCAATGCCTGGAAAATCCAGTCCATGTTGCATAGTGGTCATCATTACCAGAAGTACTGTGTTCAGCTGCTTTGAGATCTCTTAGCACTGTGGTGTCAAGTTTCCACTTTTACTATAGTCAAGATCGTTAGGTAAGAGCATATGCTGTATATTAAGGCAAGTTGAGACAAGTACCATATTATATAATTGAAAACCAGAAACCAGAAAATAGTTGAATAGTAATTAGAATTTGTAAGGTAGGAAATGAAGCTCAGAAGGACTTACAGTGTCTGACCTTTTGGTCAGACACTGACATAATTTGTAATTGCCGCCATCACAAGATCTAGCCTTGAGTAAAATGAATGTCCCTAGACTGAGGCCTCGTACACACGACCGTATTCCTCGACAAAATCCATCAAGAAAAATGCTGGCAGAGCTTTTTTGCAGAGGAAAACGGTCGTGTGTATGTCATGGACATTTTTTTTCTCGTCGGGAGTCTCAATTTCCTCGTCGTGTTTCTCGTCGGGCTGCTTTACGACGAGAAACACGTTTGTGTGTATGCTTAGAAACTCGCGCATGCTCAGAATAAAGTATGAGACGGGAGCGCACCTTCGGTAAAAGTAGCGTTCGTAATGGAGATAGCACATTCGTCACGCTGTAACAGACTGAAAAGCGCAAATCAACTCTCACCAAACTTTTATTTAACACCCAGTAACATGAGATTAGTAAAAGCAGCCCCAAGGGTGGCACCAGTGGAATCAAAAATCCCCTTTATAGTGCCGTCGTACGTGTTGTACGTCACTGCGTTTGAGAACAACAAGATTTTGTCTTGACAGTGACAAGGAAAGCTTGACAAGACTCTCGACAAGCCTGACAAGAAACTCGTCGAGGAAAACTATGTTTCATTTACGATGAGATTCTCGGTCGTGTGTATGAGGCCTAAGCAAGGAAAACCAGTGAAGGCAGCACTATCCTTTTTGCTTCCTGTTCCTATATGGTAGAAGGAGCACTCGCTGAAACCTCTCAGTATGGACTGTAGAAGGGGGGAGTGGAGGGCTTAAGTCTTTTATTTATTTTTATTTTATTTTATTAGTTATTCTCTCCTTGCCATGTTGTAGGGTGAAATTAGGAGCTATTTGCAATTACGTTTTTGGTAATTTCATGTACTTCTTAATCTAAAAGTAGGGGTGAGGTTTGGATTCTCTTTTTCTGCATTTTATGCTTTAAATGTTGGCTTTGGTATTGCCATCCATGGCAGTGCCCGGTTACCAATTTTTTTATTTTTTTTTGTAATAACTTGACTTTCGCCCTGCAAATGGCCAGAATTTACTAACAAGACTCCCCCCTCTACAGACTTCCATGCATTTTACAGCAAAGTTCAGAATCTCTGAGTTTTTAACAAGATTCATCAAGCTCCCAGCAAAATCTACCTAGATGGGTTTGTATAATTTTTTAAACGAATATCTCTTTTATTATTAAAGAAAAGAGAGAGAAGGCGCCTCCAGATTAGGAACAGTGTAATCTTTAATTTACAACAGGCACATATATCTACTTACATTTAGTTTCTGTATATCCGTCACAAGTCCTATAACTGGCCCATAGTGTGGCATCAATACGCGATAGGTACAGGCTGTGATGGTCTTCCTGTCACTGTCTATCTCTGTCCTCTCGTCTAACAAGGAAATCCAGATAGTCAGGATGTTGAGAGCAAGGCTTGGAGTGCAGCGACGGGCATGATGACGTCACGGGCAGTAGTAAAAGCGACAACGTTTCGGAGCATGCGCTCTGAGTAACCAGTCGCGCTCCTTTTTCAAGCATATCAAGCCCTGGAATTTGGACTTTGTTTAATTTTTATATACAGGACTTTTTTCCCATTTTCTTTCCTGTTCTCTACTTCAACCCAATCACAGTATCTAAGATACACTCAAGATTATCATAATAAGGACTTTCATAACGGACATAATATTGTCATCCACTGGTCACAGTGTCACTATCCCATATGTTTGTCTTTTATTATTCGGATGTCTTTAACATCTGTGGTTTATGTGGGTACCCTTCTGCATGGTCTAACTCCAATTTCAATATTTTTCCAAGCATATACAGTAATTACACTTTTATATCTCAAAATGACCTGGGTAATGCAACACACATATTATTTACCAATCAGCAACAGTCCAGATCTATGTAACAGAGCGACATGTAAGACTAAATAATTCACTTGAACACTTGCTAAGTTGTGATATCTTTATAACAGTATAATATATAACTATCAGAATTGAACTTCCAACATCCCCTTACCATGTGCACAATTCAGTGTGCATTTCAAATGTCTTCAAATTCCCCATAGACGACCATCATTGATTAAATCGCCAGTGCCTTCCTAGTCATTTATTAGCCATGGCAATGTCAAAGCCACTTAGCTGATTCATTTAAGACGTCTAGATATTCTAATATCTATTATGGTAGCAATGAATTGACTAATATGTAATTCTTTTTTCTTTTATTATTATAGCAGATGAGTATGGCCTCATAAAAATATTTCTGCCTTAATGCCAGGATGTATACTGTAAAATGAGGTGACAGTATGAGTAGTAGGGTTATTCAGACACTCAAAGACAAGACAAAAATTTTACGTTTACAGATAATTGTATGATATGTTTGTTAGAATTTGACTCTAGCCTGTTATTAAAATATTAAAATTTTAACGACATCCAAATTGCTTCTGTAGTTTTAGACATAGTGGTGTAGAGGTTAAAAGCTCAGCCAGGATAATATTACTGCCTGGGTTTCATTGCCCCAGTGACAAAATGGTGACCAGGATAACAAGTGAGTCAAAATCTCCCATGCGCCCCCCCCCCCCCACCCAAAGCACCTTGTCCCCATGTTGATGGGGACAAGGACCTCTTACCGACAACCCTGGGCTTTGGTTATCTGGGTCTGCAGGCAGGGAGCCTGTTGAAATATGGAAGTCCCCTTTAACAAGGGGGCCCCCAGACCCCTGCCCCCCTATGGGAATGGGTATCGGGTACATGATACCCCTACCCATTCACCAAAAAAGCGTAAAAATGTAAAAACCACCAGAGACGGTTTTTAACAATTATTTTATTAAAAAAAGAAAAAAAAAAGGGTCCCGCGATATCCATCCACCTCTATGGGAGGCCTCCCACCGACTGCAGTCTCTTCGCTTTGTCAGCTTCTATATAGGCAAGGGGGGCCTTCTGCTGATGAAACTGGATGACCCTGCCCCCTTCTGACATCACATGAAATAACAAAAATAACAAATGTCCAAGGCTCTGGCCATGAACAAAAATGTAAAAATTAAACCTGTACATTGTTGGGCATATGGAGTGTAGAAAACAGGAAATTACAACTTTGTGACGGCTGCTTCATACAAATTTCTTGGGTTTCTATTATGTGAAATCCATCAAAAATGCAATCACTGGTGAAAAATAAAATTTAAAACCACAACAGAGGAAGAACATACAAACTATCTATCCAGTTAGCAGCATATTTGGGATTTGAACCATTGGCCCCAGTGCTGCTAAGCAGAAGTGCTAAACAGTTAGCCACTCTGCTGCCACATCAATAGAGCCTGCATCTCTGTGGTGTCAAACAGTCCCAGGGGTGCAATACGTTAATCAATGCAGATGTACTGTGGAAGGCTGGAGAGCCATTGAATAACCTGTTTCTGTGGTATGCCATTGTTTTGAAGGCTGGTTATGACTGATTACTGTCAACTGCATGACTTCAATCCTCAAGGCACCCCAACAGGTCACATTTTCAGGATTTCCCTCAGATAAAACGGCTGTAAATATAATGGAAAGCCTGAAAACATAACCTGTTGGGGTGCCTTGAGGACTGGAGTTGAGAAACACTGTGCTAGAGTATCATCGATTTTTGCTTGGTAAAAGGCTGCAATTAGTGCTGGTGGGGAAATCTTACGTCTGATTATTGTCCTTGCCCATGAATAAAAATGACACAATTTGCAATTGCGGTGGAACCCTCCTACATATAAATACTACATTTAGACATAATTTATGTAAGTAGGAGTTATGTTTAAAAACATAGAACAGACAACTTTTTGACATGCTAGGCAGAAGTGCTAACCTTTCAGCCACTGTGCTTCCATATGGGTGGAGGCTGCATCTCTGTGGTGTCAAACAGTCCTAAATCCCAGGGGTGCAACAAGTTAATCAATGCAGATGTACTGTGGAAGGCCAGAGAACTGTTGAACAACCTGTTTCTTGCATATGCGATCTGTTTTGAAGACTGGTTATGGCTGATTACTGTCAGCATGCTGCTATAGAACATCTCTAGGTTTGGAGCATTTTGCTTGGCAAGAGGTTGAAATTAGTGCTGGTGGGGAAATCTTAAGGCAGATTATTGTCCTTGCCCATGGAAAATATATGGCATGATTTGTAGACATGTGCAATTAGTTTAATAAATTCATCCAAATTTTGCATCTTAATAAAAAAAAATAAGGAATTTCAACTAATACAAAAGAAATTATAGCGAAAATAACGAATTAACTCGACATGATTGGTTAATTCGTTAAAGGTCTAATGAAACAAAAGGTCAACTCAGAGTAAATCTTACAGTCCAATCAGCTGATTCATTTTGTGCTGGAGATTGGATTACTGGTGAAGTGCATTCCTGAGAAAAGAGTGAGTGTGAGGATGTTGTATTGTGCATAAGAAAAGAGATATTGAGGTTGATTTACTAAAGGCAAGTCTACTTTGCACTACAATTGCACTTGGAAGTGCAGTCGCTGTAGATTTGAGGGGAAGATATTAAATGAGGGGAAGCTCTGCTGATTTCTATCCTCTAATCATGTACAAACAAAAATGCTATTTTTTATTTTCTTTGCATGCCCCCCTCAGATCTACATCAACTACACTTCCAAGTGCACTGTAAGTGCACTTGTAGAAAGTGGGTTTGCCTTTAGTAAATAAACCCCATTGCCATTGTGTGTGTTAATGGATTCAATAAACAAATGACTTTCCGAACTACGAATCATTAACTAGAATATATGCATGCATAAATATCAAATTATCTGAAAATGAATCGATTAGTTCTAAGGAATATAGATACTCTACAGAAATAATGAATTATCCGAAAACAAATTAAAATAACATAACGAATATAACAGAACAAAATTATGTATTTTACGAATTAAAACTAAACAAAACTAAACTAAATTTTCCGTTGTGCACAAGTCTACTGATGTGCAATGGTGGTGGAACCCTCCTACACATAAATACATCAATAATGCATTTATTTGGACATATACCTATAGGTGGTAGAATGACAATGATATTTGGTGGTTCTTGGTGTGTGAGTGTAGAATAGTGATGATACCCTCTAAATTTTAGGAATGACATTTCAATTTCTGATGTTGATACACATATCACATTTTTTTAGGTCAAATTATGATCATTTAGAAAGACTAAACAACACAAAAAAAATTGAAAATTTGCATCAGCAATGGTATTTTTTATGGTTTGTGAAGACACCTATGGGAGTTTCAGATTAGAGTTTTGTGAAAAATATATTTTATCAAAACATTACACATTACTAGCATTCTTAAAAATATAAAAACCCAGCAAGGACAATTTATTTTAGAGAAAAATACAATTTATCTCAAATCTAAAATATATATATTTTTTTGTGTGGATATAACAATTGTACCATTTTAATCAATGGTTGAAACTTGCATTTGGCTATATAACGCACATTTTCACATTCAGAAACGCTTTTTAGCTAAGTGCTAATTTGAAAGTTTACTATAGCGCTTGGTAGATGGTAATGGGAGTTAAAATGTGAGTATTTTGCATGTCTGAGAATGCGCATTTGTGCTGGTACATAGTTGTAGATAGAGGGGGAACTTATCCCTTCTCAGACTTTTAATATTTCAGTTTATACATCACTTTTTCAGCAGTTTAAAAGCAGATGGTCTTTAAACAATATACAGGCATACCCCACTTTTGTACCACTTATTTAGGAACCATTTAGGCGATCATATCATGCTCTACCATGTTTCCAGCATAATGATTTGGACAGTCTCTGTTGTCTGTGACCTATAATGAATTTGATTTTGTGAGTATTTTTTCCCGAGTGCTATAGTGAATTCCATTTTCACGCTAATATATGCGGTTTGGCTATTTTGCAAGTATTTATTCACGCATTCGCATATTTGCGCTATAATAAATCAACCCCAAAGTGTTACCAAAACCACAACAGTAAAATCGGTCTGTATATGCAGTAAAGCATGCTTGATATACTCATTGTGGAACCTAAGGGGTTAATCCCCTGCATTGTGTAAAAATGCTGTTTGATCCTGTCTTCTCTGATCCTTCCCTTCTTCCACTGTCCCCAATCCATCTCCTGAAAAGACAGAGCCTTTGGAGTCACTCTCCACATGCTCAGTTTGGTGTGTATTGTGTGTAAGTAACTTCCTCTGTATCCTGCGATGGGATCCCAAGTCTGGCTCGGGGTTACCCCTTTTGGTATGGAAAATTCACCCTGAGCCAGACTTGGGAATACCACCAGGGAGTTTAAAGGAAATTTTGTTTCCAAAAAAAGTAATCACATTTGTACAGAGTATGTTCAACCATGGTACAAAGCATGAGAAATGTGTCTGCTACACAATAGGTTTTATACTATAAAAGCTACAGAGCTAGAATGATCTTGAAAAGAAGCCTAGAGGAGGGAGGGAAAATAAATTCTGTGTCTTCCTCAAATCTCTCCCCCCCCCCCCACCAACTTAAGAGGACAAAAAAGAGGGGTAGAAAGAAAATCTTGCTCGATTCACACTGGTGACTGCCGAGTGCCTAACTCCATTCCCTGCGAGCGGCGCAACGCATGGGGGGTGGAGTTCAGCAGCAAATTCAAAAAAATGAAAAGCACAGTATACAGTAGATACAGTATACTGTAATCTTACAGATTACAGTACTGTATCAAATATATACACATTCCCTTTGTCCCTAGTGGTTAGTCCAGTGCCCTGCATGCAGTTTTATATTATAAAAACTGTTCTTTCTGCCTGGAAACTGGAGATTGTCCATAGCAACTCTCCCTGTATGTCAAAAGTGGTTTTAGAGCAGCTAGAAAACAGCGATAATAAATTAGAATCACTTGCAGAATTGAGCGATAGTGATTTGTGGGGAAATTTGTCATCAAAAACTGAAAGTAATGACAACTGAGCAAATTTCAGTGTTTTTGATTTGATTACATTATTGAATATTTTTTTATTATAATTACATTATTATTTGTTATAATTATTTATAGTTATTTATTATATTATAATTTATGATTTTGTGTTTCAAATTTTATCATACCCGGGATGTCTACTAGACTCTTGTTTGGACAGATTTAAGTGATTTATTTCTAAGAATTACAGCCCTACAGTATAAAACGCCAAATTTCCATGCAAAATAATGGTACCGCTTTCAGCACCAAAAATCTGTAAGAATCATACCGCCAGGGAGGTTAAAAAATCTATAAAATATATCGAATGAAAAGTGGAATATTTGAAACTGAATGAGCTGAAGCTACTCAATTTCTACAAATTCCAACCCCCATAACAAACTTCATTAAAGTGCAATCCTTCCTGTTTAAATGACTATTATCATAAAAATGCATTCAGATAACTGTATTTATTCACTGTATTCTGTATATGATTTTAATGTTTTTGCCCATTATCTGTTTTTCTCGTTGTAATGTTGTCAACTGTTACCTTTTATTCACATGGTTTAACTAGCTTTTATAAAGAATATTGTTTTTGGGGTCATCCCAGCTCATGTCATTGCCACTTTGCTGGACACCTTTGTATGCATGTAAACTTGGAAAAAAATTATAAAAAAATAGAAAAGATTAAAAAAAATAAGGAATTCATAAAGAGAATACTATCTCATGCATTAAACCCATACCGTTATACTGTTAGTATGTGTTCATAATAGTGGTCTTTTGAAAGTATTTTCCAAATAGAAGTAGTGTAGTGCTTCATAGCACCAGCTATTAATCAGTTCCAGAACTAAGTGGACCAAATTAATAACTAATTATTAATTTTATATATATATATATATATATATATATATATATATATATATATATATATATATATATATATATATATATATATATATATATTTATTCAGTGAACTTACCTAAATTCAGAGATTTTTTTATTCTTTGTCTTTTTTATTCATTCAATAAAATAGTTATTTGGATGGAACCTTTATTTCATAAATGTTTGGTTATTTTCACTCTTGTTTGACTCAGAGCAGATGTAATGGGTCAAACAATGAACTTAGCAGTCATTGTCACACTGAACAAATTACGTTGATTGTCCTTCATTCGATCCCACTAACACAATTTTCAATCTAATTACTTAATGTCTTCCTCTGTTTTACTTACCCCTATTATTAGTGATGATGGGATAATATCACGGCACATGCAATAATATAGCTGACACTTGCCACACATCTTGGAAAAGCAGAAAAACAGTGAATTACTCACCAACTGTCCATTTTATTACCAAGCGCCTGGGGATTTGAAAGCCATTATGGATTATGTGGTGACTAAGCTAACCACATTCAGCATGTTATTGACCCTGTTGTAGGAATTTTTCTAATCATACCTCTCTATTTTCATATTTGTCAAAGGAAAACTCAATATAATCAGGCGAGTATACAGAATACTCCCTATTACTAAAATAATTTCTGTTCATGTAAAGCCCAGGGTGCTAATGCAATCTGTCTAATTTACTTTGAAGTTTGAGACTCCCTTTTTCTGAATTGAAAATGTTTACTTTGGTGAGCCTTAACCCTTAATGCCTGAGAAATATGATTACTGAGAAACTTAAGAGGGTTTACGGCTCCTACCTGTGTGTGAAATATACTATAGTATAATATATAGGAGAGAAGAGCCGTCAACTCCAAAGTCCTTGATGCAAAAATGTATGAGCATTAAAATGCAGACAACTAACGCGTTTCGGCATGAGCCCAATGACTAAGGTTCATGCCAAAATGCGTCAGTGGTCTGCTTTTATAATGCTCATATGTAGCCAATACATTTTTGCATCAAGGACTTTGGAGTTGCCGACTCTTCCCTCTTCTATATTTTATTTAGTGTAGGAAGACACACTGAGCCTTGGTACCTGTGCTGCAGACTGCACACCAGGATTGAATTGCTTCTGTTGAGAGCGCTACATCTTTTACCTTTCCATAACATAGTATAAGTTCAAATTCAACGCCAAACCCTGGATAAGGCATTTTCAGAATAATCCTAAATTAGCGACATCTTCAGGATGATCATGTGACAAGCAGGGTCCATTTCCTCTTCTTTCAGCCTCTTCTTTCTGATATTTGGCAATCCCCAATGCTAAAGGGAACTGCACGCATTCCCTTCCATATGAGTGCCATTCTTTGAAAAATTTGCTTTGAGCCCATGCTGCATGAGGACCAATCCCCCCAGCAGGTGTGTACATTATAGCATGGGTTCTCAGGAAGCAGAAAGAGGGGACTCAATTCTGGAAAATATAGCCTTTGAGGCCTTTCAGTATATCAGTATTAAATCAGTGGGATTGCATATCCACTCTAAAGCCTCGTACCCGCAATCAGATTTTCAGACGGGAATTGTGTGTTGACAGTCTGTTGGTGGAAAATCCGACCATTTGTACGCTCCATCGGATCAAAGGATCAGGAAAGTAAAACTGCTTTTCCTGGTCCCCTAGACCTAACCCAGCATTTAACGCTTGTAATGCAGGGACAGCCCCACTGCGGGGGAGGATTTTTACCTTCCCTTGAGATAGGCTTTAAGCACCCCAGGAAAGATGAGTCTAGCATCCTTCCTGGGCACCGTTTGGCCCATTACTTTAACCACTTGCCGACCGCGCTATAGCAAAATGAGGGCTACAGCATGGTTGGCCAGTTCTGGGAGGGCGCCATATGACGTCCACCCATGACCCCATCTCCCGTTCTCCTGCTGCGGCGTGCAGCCGGTACGCTCTGTGAAAAGCTAATCACAGATTGGGGTAAAGAGAGACTGACAGTTGCTCTTTCCCACATGATCAGCTCTGTCCAATTACAGCTGATCACAATGTAAACACACTTGCTGCTTATCAGCATTTCTTTCGTCACACTGTCACAGCGTGAGGAGAGGTGAGAGCCGGTAACCAACTAGTGTGAAAGGGGAAATCTGCACTGATCATCAGGACACTGATAATCAGTGTCCTGATGATCAGTGCAGCCCCAACAGTGCCCATGAATGCTGCCTATCAGTGCCAATCAGTCCCCATCAGTGCTGCAAATCAGTGCTGCCAAACAGTGCCCATCAGTCTTGCCAATTAATGCCATCCATTAGTAACCATCAGTGTCGCCTATCAGTGCCACGTATTAATGTCGCCTATCAGTGCACTTCAGTGCTGCATATTAGTGCCCATCAGTGCCGTCTATCAGTGCTGCATATCATGCAGCCTTTTTAGTGCCCATCAGTGCAGCCTATCAGTGCCCATCAGTGCTGCTAATTAGTGCCCATCAGTGGAGCCTCATCAGCGCAGGAGAAACATTTGATGATTTGTTTGCAAAATTTTATAACAGAAACTAAGAAAAAACTTTTTTTTCAAGATTTTTGGTATTTTTTAATTTGTTTAGCAAAAAAAAAAAAAAAGATAAATATGTCATATGGTTACAGTCCTGCATAACCGCACAATTGTCATTCAAAGTGTGACAGCGCTGAAAACTGAATTGGCCTGGGCAGGAGGAGGGTAAAAGTGCCCTGTAGGCATGTGGTTAATACATAATATCACTGGTCTACAGTGAGGCTTAGGTGGCAGCAGGGGGTAGGACCAGGCTCCTGACTCATCTGACTTAGGAAGTCTCTGCATATCATAGCAGATGGAAAATCCGTGCACCCATTTTTTGTAAATCTTTAAAAGGCCAGACATGCAAATTTAGGAATATGTTTGAGGAAGAGTTAGGGCCAGATTCACGTAGGAGAGCGCATCTTTGTGCAGGCGTAACGTATCCTATTTACGCTACGCCTCCGCAACTTTGACAGGCAAGTGCAGTATTCACAAAGCAAAGTTGCGGCGGCGTAGCGTAAATAGGCCGGCGTAAGCCCGCCTAATTCAAATGTGGAAGATGTGGGCGTGTGTTATGTAAATTTATTGTGACCCCACGTAAATGACGCTTTTTACGAACGGCGCATGCGCTGTCCGTGAAAGTATCCCAGTGCGCATGCTCCAAATTAACCCACAAAAAGCCAATGCTTTCGACGTGAACGTAAATGACGCCCAGCCCTATTCGCGAACGGCTTACGCAAATGACGTAAAACGTGAAAAATTCGACGCTGTTCCGACGTCCATACCTAACATTGGTACGCCTCATCTACGCCTCATAGAGCAGGGGTAACTTTATGCCGGAAAAAAGCCTAACAAAAATGGCGTATCTGTACTGCGTCGGCCGGGCGTACGTTCGTGAATAGGCGTATCTAGCTGATTTACATATTTCTAGGCGTAAATCAGCGTACACGCCCCTATCGGCCAGCGTAAATATGCAGTTAAGATATGACGGCGTAGGAGATTTACGCTGGTCGTATCTTAGAGAAATTTTGGCGTATCTGATTCTTTAAATCAGGCGCCAAGATACGACGCCTCAGACTCCGAGATACGACGACGTATCTGGAGATACGCCGTCGTATCTCCTACGTGAATATGGGCCTCAGTCTGTATTACTTGTGTCTGGTAAATTACAATTTCAGGGGAAATACACAAATTCCCAGGTCTGTTCATTTTTCTTCTTTGGCTTTTAAGGTTCTTGGAGCACAATTTTTTAATTGTATTTTTATCCAAAGCTACTACCCAAAAATAATGTAGAAAATGATCTACTTATGGAATGGAACATATATTAGATTAAGGATTTCAAATACTGTAAAGCATGTTTAAGATTTGGAATTAAGTACAAATTGCCCTTTCAAGTGAGCCTGGTTCATTGCAATCATTTAAGGAAGTTCACAAGTGGCTTGTTTAATATTGGCTTCATAATTGCTTGTGACATGATTACATTTTATTCAATTGTGTGACATCTGCCAAAAAAGCTCATTCTTCATAGATCCACGATAATTGAAGCTCTCCATCTGCTCTTGGGCCACTCTCAACCGCTGCACTTGTTTTAAGGATTACACCAGCTCTCCACTCTACAACAGTTACTAATTGTCAAATTGCCTTCCCTGAGATATTAATAATATGCATAACATGTCTATACAGGTATGTGCTGTGTTGTTATTCCTGAATAGTACAGAATAAGGGTTACAAACACTTAAAGGGGAACTCCACTTTCATGGGGGGGGTAGCAAATAAAGAAATAAAAAAACATATAGAGCATATAACTGTGACACAAGTCATATTGTAATTGAATATTATTAAAAATTACCTTTTTTTTCCAATCTGCAGCTCTATATTTTTCTGAGAATGCATTACAATATGGCTATCTGGAGTTGTTCATTTTTGGTGAGATACTTTCACTAGGAACATGTCTAAAGGGATGCAGGCCCAGCAGCTTTCCTCATTAGTGCTCTGCAGCTGCACAGCTGACAGTTAATTATGAAACCACTCCCACTAGACCCACTGAGCACAGAGGCACAGACAAACACACTTGGATTTCTTCAGAATACCAAAAGATAGGAATCTGCAACAAACATTGGTATAATCCTTGCAATGTACATAGATCACCCAGAAGGGATGGTTTTTGTTTTTTGATTAGGATGCCAGGCGCCCAAAAAAGTAGAAGAACGATCGTAACAAAATAGCGCCGCAATTTGGTGCCATTTAAAATAGCGGGGATCAAAAGGGTATCCCACGATTTGTGGCGTTTCCAAATTGCGGGCAGAATCATGGTGATTCCGCCTGCAAAACGGAACACCAAGATGTGAATGGAGCCTTACAGGTAAATAATATACATCAAAAATTTTAAATGCACATATAATCTTATGGGAAGATAGTTGTTGAGATGAATGGTCTAGTGACAAGATCACCTTAAATAATACATTGCTACCCCAACATTTCACATTCCTGATATGTCTTAGACATATGATGTGCCATGTACTTGTGTTAACCACTTAAGACCCGGACCATTATGCAAGTAAAGGACCTGGCCAGTTTTTGCGATTCGGCACTGCGTCGCTTTAATTGACAATTGCACGGTCGTGCGACGTGGTTTCCAAACAAAATTGTCGTCCTTTTTTCCCCACAAATCGATCTTTCTTTTGGTGGTATTTGATCACCTCTGCAGGGTTTTTTTTTTTGCGCTATAAACAAAAATAGAGCGACAATTTTAAAAAAAAATCTATATTTTTTACTTTTTGCTATAATAAATATCCCCCAAAAATATATTTAAAAAAAATGTTATCCTCAGTTTAGACCGATACGCATTCTTCTACATACTTATGATAAAAAAAAACGCAATAAGCGTTTATTGATTGGTTTGCGCAAAAGTTATAGTGTTTACAAAATAGGGGATATTTTTATGGCATTTTTATTAATATTTTTTTTACTAGAAATGGCGGTGATCAGTGATTTTTTTCATGACTGCGACATTTTGACTGACACATCGAACACTTTTGACACATTTTTGGTACCATTGTCATTTTCACAGCGAAAAGGGCTATAAAAATGCACTGATTACTGTGAAAATGACAATAGCAGTGAAGGGGTTAACCACTAGGGGGCGCTAAGGGGTTAAGTGTGCCCTAAGGGAGTGATTCTTACTGTAGGGGGCCGTGGCTGTAGGTGTGGCATCATTGATCGTCGTTCCCTATATCAGGGAACAGACGATCAGTGACACTGAAACACAGAAAAACTGGGAAGGTGTGTTTACACACACCTCTCCCCGTTCTTCAGCTCCTGTGACTGATCGCGGGACACCGCGGAAATCGGGTCTGCGGGTCCCGTGGGCATGGTCACGGAGCTTCGGACCGGGTCGCATGCGCACGCCGGCGGCTGGGCTCTAAAAGGCGACGTACCTGTACATGCCTGTGCCCAGCCGTGCCATTCTGCGGATGTATATCGGCGTTAGGCAGTCCTTAAGTGGTTAAAACTATCCTGTTCTCTTTGTATTGCATCCTTTGTGTAAAATACCTGGAAATACCTCCTATTTCAAACTGTCAATGCTGGGCATGAGAGCCCATCTATCTCAGCATGGTGAGTTGTCTGGCGTAGCGCCTGGTTACTTCAAATTACTGGTGCTATTTAAATTTAGAGGGAGATCATAGTGTAGTTAAACTCTGATCTGGTTAAAATGTTCAAATTGGGTCTCTGTCTTAGCTTGCCTGTGCTGTGGGCTCATTCTGTTGTGCTGGGGTGTTCTTCCCACCCCAGTGCAGTAAATGGCAGCAGTGGAGTCAAGGTTTGGGTGCTCTTCCCCAGCAGCCAATCAGGAGGGTTGAGCCTCGTTGTGCATGCTGGGGGAGGGTATTTATTGGGCAGACGCCATTAGTTCTGGGTCTTCTTCTTTAAGTGCGGCATCCACCTTTAGGGTGTCTGCACCACGGCGCCCGGCGTTATGGCCTACCAGGCCGGGGCGTACGTGCCACGTGGAGTTCCTAGTTCTGGGACCAGGCTGGTCCGGAACATTTGAGTCGTGGCAGGAAGCCCAGTGGTCGATTGGGTTCCCAATTCTGAAGATCCCGGTATAGCTGTTCGGTGGGGAGTCCATCTGAGAAGAGCCAATGAGAGGCTGGCGATCCAATAGGGTCTCGACAATCCACAGGGGATCGAGGTATCCGGACACTGAGAGGCTAGTCACCTGTCAGTCGGTACCTGAAGGCAACTTGAAAGAGGTTCAGGCATAATTCTACCAAAGATGTTATCTCCGCAACCACAATCAGTAGGGCCTGTGGCAGAGGTTTCTCACTGAATCCATTCCAGGAAGGTCTGTGGCAGAGACTTCTCCCAAAAGGTTCCAATTCATTCCAGGAGGGTCTGTGGCAGAGACTTTTCCTCAAAGGTTCGAGCGATACCCTGGCTGCCAGGTCAGTGAGAGAGGCCTATCCAGGTATGCTATTCCCACTCAAGCAGGAGTGGCGCAAGAAGTGTTACACGTGGGAGCAGGACTGTTTCCCTATTGCTACGCCTGAATTTGCTATTCTCCTTCTTCAGTGGTGGCTGGTGCTCAAATTTTTGGGGGGGGCGCAAACGAAAAAAAAAAAAAATGCAGCCTCACTGTGCCCATCAAATGCAGCCACTGTGCCATCAATTGTCACCACTGTGCCATGCCATCAAACACAGCCACTGTGCCATGCCATCAAACGCAGCCACTGTGCCATCAATTGTCACCACTGTGCCATGCCATCAAACGCAGCCACTGTGCCATCAGTTGTCACCACTGTGCCATGCAATCAAACGCAGCCACTGTGCCATCAATTATCACCACTGTGCCATGCCATCAAATGCAGTCACTATGCCATCAATTCGCACCACTGTGCCATGCCATCAAACGCAGTCACTGTGCCATGCCATCAAACGCAGTCACTGTGCCATGCCATCAAACGCAGCCACTGTGCCATGCCATCAAACACAGCCACTGTGCCATGCCATCAAACGCAGCCACTGTGCCCCTCAATTGTCGCCACTGTGCCAATTGTCGCCACTGGGCCAATTGTCACCACTGTGCCCTTTAATTGTTGCCACTGTGCCCATTGTTGCCACTGTGCATGTCACTGTGCCCTCTAATTGTTGGCACTGTGCCCATTGTCACCAATGTGCCCATTGTCACCACTGTGCCCTTTGTCGCCACTGTGCCCTTTGATGCCACTGTGCCCTTTTTCACCACTGTGCCCTTTGTCGCCACTGTGCCCTTTGATGCCACTGTGCCCTTTTTCACCACTGTGCCCATTGATGCCACTGTGCCCTTTGTCGCCTCTGTGCCCATTGTCGCCATTGTGCCCTGTAAAATGCACTTACCTTACTCCTTCCACGTCCCTCGATGTCTTCTCCCGCCTTGGTGACGCTTCAGCCAATCAGGTTACCGATAACCAGAATCGGGGAACCTGATTGGCTGAGACGGCCATCAGTCTTATCCAATGGATGCACTCCCCGTGCGTTCCGAGGATAATACATCCGGGAGCCGAGGGCTGTACTCGGAAAGCCTATCAGAGCTGCTGGCTCTGATAAGCACTTCCGCACAGCCAACCAGCTGCCGTTATTCAGGTGGCCCGCGCTCAACTACCGGCCATCTCTGAATAGACCAGCGGCAGCTGGCAACAATAACATACATTCATGCAATGCATGAATGTATGTTATTAGACTCAGTGGCGGGCGAGAGTCAGAGGGGGCTGCGCTCCAGCGCCCTCTATAGACGAACCGCCATTGTCCTTCAACTCTGCCTTCTTCACCACAAGTTTTATTGTTTTTACTCGGCTGGGTAATAAAGAGCATAGCAAAAGACACCTGTTGCGGACATTCCTTTACTTCTGCTATATGCACCATACACCCTTCGGAATTCGGAGAGCCACAAAGTAAATGTGCCACCCAAAACAAACCAGCAGCTCCTTCGGGGGTAGTGTTACACTGGCTATGCTGGGTGCATTGCCTGCCTGTCCTCTAATGGCCAAGACATGTGACATGTCTTCATGTGCCTTGCTATGTGCACTGGTGTGCAGTCATGTTGGAATAGGAAGGGGCCATCCCCAAACTGTTCCCACAAAGTTGTGAGCATGAAATTGTCCAAAATGTCTTGGTATGCTGATGCCTTAAGAGTTCCTTTCACTGGAAGGGGCAAGGCCCAACCCTTGAGAAACAACCCCACATCACAATCCCCTCTCCACCGAATGATTTGGACCAGTGCACAAAGCAAGGTCCATAAAAACATGGACGAGCGAGTTTGGGGTGGAGGAACTTGACTGGCCTGAAAAGAGTCCTGACCTCAACCTGATAGAACACCTTATTCCCTGCACTGTAAAAACAATCATAGAGGTAGTTGAGCTGCTTGGCGTCCCCTCCCGCCACCCTCCAGTGCTTCTACCGGCTCGCCCGTGTGAGTCGGAGCAAAACTCTGACAACGGTGGAAGTTTACTATAGAACTGACCGAGGACCGCATGGTCCCCTGTCAGCTCTATGACTCTTGGAGGTCGGGCGTGACGTGTATTTGGCTGGAAAGCTTGAGATCGTTTTTTATTTTTTTTATCTCAGGCTTCCCAGCCTAGAGGAGAGATGTGGGGACTTATAGACCCCACATATCTCCATAAAGAGGACATGCCCTATTCCTATTACAAGGGATGTTTACATTCCATTTAAGAATAAAAGTGATAAAAAAAAATTCAATGAAAGGGAAAGTGTAAAAATTTAAAAAAATAATAATAAAATAAACAAAAAAAATTAAAGCACTGCATATGTAAACGACATTCAACAGAGCATATCATTACATGCGGAAGTGTTGTGGCGTTCTATCGGATCGCTCGACCAGTTTTGGAGCGTGATGACGTCAGGTCGACGAAACCGGTCGAGCGATCCGATAGAACGCCACAACACTTCCGCATGTAATGATATTCTCTGTTGAATCAACCAAATAGTGAGTACTCATTTGACTAAATAAAAAAAGCTGAATTTTAAAACGTTACTACACTATTTGGGAACCTTTTTTTTCCTCCATATGGGATAACCACTGGGAGCATCACCAAGATCACAGCAGGACGTACTATTGCCAGAGTGCTGCACAGTGGCATACACTGTGAATGCTGTAAACCCCAAGAGGGGGTGAAAATCTGGTGAATGCGGGCCACATAAGAGCACAGTTTGAGGGGGTCACTGTGTGAAATAAGGAACTAGACGCTCACAAAGCACAAAGCATTTTTCATCATTTTTTTATATTTTTATATTTTTATTTTTATTGTCATTTATATATATATATTTCTGTCAATTTATTTTATGCACATGTTTGGATTGGACATCACCAGTAATTCATGCGAGGCACAAGGACTTTTTTAATGTGCACTATTTCATCCACATTTGATCAAATTATTGTATTTATTCTGGTGACATGCTAGGTATCTATTTACTCAGCGTAATATCATCTTTCACAATATACAAAAACAGTTACTGTTTTTTCTTTTCATTCATGTTCCCCCCAACAAAAATTGCATTTGAATTTCTGGACAAATACCGTGTGACATAAAAAATTGCAATAACCACCATTTTATTCCCTGTAGTCTCTGCTAAAATAGTAAGTACAATATTTGGGGGTTCTGAGTAATTTTCTAGCAACAAAAATTATGCTTTTTACATTTAGGAGAGGAATGCTGGAATTCGTCTGGGATGAAAGCAACACTAAACCCAGGATTGCTTTGTTAACCAATTCCTATCAGCTGTACGCATACACTGTATGTGGCAGCAAGGAGGTGGACCTCATTCCATGCTGTCACATCATTGCATACCTATTTTGTGCTGGGAGTAGGCCTAATTGTGTACCCCCATCACTGTGACCGTGCTGTCACTGACAGCTCCCAGTCACATCAGCAGTGATTGGGGATCTGATAGGATGAGCTTTCAATCATATGATCACTGTGACAGTCAATAACAATGATCATATGACCTAGAAGCCCATACTCCACCCAGTAAACAAATGTCAGTACTAGGATGTGTTTATCCATTTGGGATCTTTCTGCTCTGCAATAACCATTAATTTCTGTCTGGCTGAAATTCCTGCTCTGTGAACATTGGTCTTTGAATGAAATAAGCCTTCTTCTTTATGTGCCGCTTTAATTTCTTCATGAACACAGTGTGTGACAAGCATGTGCTAAGATTACTTAAAGGGTTAGTGGGAAGGGGTTATACTTAAAGAATGCATGGTTGCTTCCTTGTAATCAGGAGTGTAACTAGAAGCAAAAGGACCCAAAAAATTGAATCAAGTCCTAATCTTCATAGCAGGCCATAAATGCGCCCCTATTAACACCACTTTCTCATTTAATCAGGATAGGTGGACCTACACTGCACTCCTATTTACACCACTTTAACACTGGTGGACATAAGTAGCGTGATGCAATGAATGTGCCTTTATAGGGCTTCTGTTGGTAACCCTCAACACTGGCAGCCACTGTAACCAAACACTTACAAGTTGAAGCCAGACAATCGGAATGGGTCACTTTCAGAGATCATAAATGGGTGTAGGGCTTCTCAGAGACTCCCTGTCCAATTGTAAGGTTGTTCTGTGTACTAAAAGAGCAGAGGTCATCTTTTGCAGTCAGTAGGAACTAAGCTGGGCTGGTTATGTAGCACCCTCTACCATAGGTAGTTGCTAGAATAGGATTTTACTATGGAAACTGTCAGCGCGGGAAAAATTATGCTTCAGGCTAGGCCTATTTGTTTAGATCTGGGGGCAGGAAGTGGTTAGTGTAACTACCTGTGCTCTAGTTCTGAGTCACCTCCCCTGCTTCCAGGAAGATTGTTCTAGAAGAGGGACTGGGCCTGGAACTGGAGTGGCAGGCAGCTTATGTGAGGAGCCCCGACCAATCCCCATTCAGTATTGGCAGGGGGCAGGCCTCCCATATAAGCTGAGGTCACATGCTGCTGGGGGTTGTCGACCAAGAGAAGTAGAGGATGGAATACTAGGCAGTTGCTGTAGGGCATCCCCATCTTGTGTGGGGGGGGGGGGGGTGCGCCGAATGCAGAGTGGGTCGTAGGGAGCTGTGAGGGAACCTCATCCTTACATGGTCATGGATGAGGTCCGATTCTGTACATGGTCACAGATGAGAAATTCCTTGGGCAGAGGGGCCGGAGATGCTGCAGGAATGTCAGGATAAAGTTCTCCATCATGGACTTGGGGCAGGAGAAGGTCAGTGTTTATACCACAGTGGAGTGCTGGTTGCGGAGGCATGCCAGGAAGTCTGGGAGGGAGCTTCATCCTTACACAGTCATGGATGAAGTCCTCATCTTTACACGGTCATTGGTGAGGAGTCCCAGAACAGCGGAGAGACTGTGGGGAGTAGTGTCAAGTCGCTGTGGCCTGAGGACGCAGGATTTGCAGGTCAGACTAGCTGGGAGCAGTAGTCCATCAGTTACCATGTGGTACTAAAATTGCTAGGCCGCCGGGGAGAGGTACTGCAGACCCCTGGCCTAGTAATAGCACTCAAGTAACTATTCAAGGAACTCTACAACAGCAATTAAATACAGCCAGCAAGCTGTGGTTATTCAGAGTGATCCCCTTTTGTCATACAGAAGGTAATGAGACAGAAACCTAACAGTTTTACAGAGGAAGATTTGTGCAGGAGAAAAGTCCTGGGTGTGATATTCTGCAGGAACTAGTGCAGAAGAGGAGGAGGAGCAACGTTCTGCATGGAGATATGCAGGGAAAAGACTGTGAATGTTAGGAGTACATCAGTTTATTCAGGGCTGAATCTACTAATCAATGTTCTCTAAATGTGATGGCAATTCTACACGTTCTATAGGCATGCCATATCCCCCTTAACCCCAACCAAGTTATATCCCCCAAATAAACAAAAACAAAACAACGCAAATTACTGCTCATTGTCTCAGAAGTGATATATGGGGGTCTGGCAGCAAGGTGATTTGGTGGATGTATGTTACTAGTAGCAACCAAGCGCTACAGGTAGTTGGATTGAAGTTTAGAACGCAGAGGCAACCTTTTACCAGCAAGGGAAAATGAATAATTACACTAAGGAGCATGTTTTCTTGGTCTGGTCCCCCCTGCTTCCAGGCCCCATAGTAGTTGTATTACCACTATGGCAGTAGTTATGCCCTTGCTTGGAATCTTTGACAACCCTCCACTGAAAATATGTACTGAATGCAGGGCTGATCCTAGGCAGGCGCGTGGGGTGCAGTGCACCCAGGCGCCACAAAGGTGGGGGCACTGAAGCACCAGAGTGCTCTCCTCCTCCTCTCCTTGTCCAGAGGCGTCTCTCTCCGTCAGTCACCGCCGCCAGCACTGTGTTACCTGCCCAAGCCCGTCCCCCCTCCCTCCTTCTGTCAGAGGAGGAGAGCGAAGCAGCAGCTGTCTCTGTGTGGAGAGAGACCAGCCATGCAGTGACGTCGCTGTGGGGTGGTCCGTGCCTGACGTGTTCTCTTAATCCGTGTTAGGGGAGCATCTCTGTGTTTGAGTCGTTGCCATAGAAACAATTGTAAAGGGGAGGAGTTGGTAAAGATGACCACGCCCATGTGGGGGGGCGCCAGAAATATTTCTGCACCCAGGCGTCTGTGACCCTAGGATCGGCCCTGACTGAATGTGGTCCTATTGCTCTGATTGATCATATGAGTGGAAGTCACAGACTGCACATCCCCAGCCTTCTGCATTATCCACAGACTGCATTCACTGCTTCACTTGAATTAGTTAATAGCTCTCTGCACAGTCACATTCCTGGATACTGTACACCATTGAAACTATTCAGACGGGGTATATAATTTCACACGTGGGTGCAATTTTATTCACTTACTTGCCATTTCTATGAAAGAAGTGTAAGAATAAACTGGCTGAGTGTCACAGCAGCACTGCCTGGCAGTCCCAGAAAATATAACTGCTGGGAATTGGCCGACAGCCACAAAAATAAACATTGTTTTTTTTACATAATTATTTGTGGAAGGATGACGAACACAACGCAGTTATACGAAGGTGAAAACAAAAGAAAAAGAAGCATGCTATGTGTCAGAAATTACATCCATCATTCTTGTCCAAAATGCCTTCATGATGATATGCCAAAACGGTTACATTTTTGCGGAGCTTTTTCACATTCTTTTCTCAAACAAGTAAGAGAATATGAATAGTCAATAGATGTTCCAAAAGGCCCATTTGATGCAATATATAACATTTTAGAACTCCTACAAGACTTGATTTCTAAAGATACAAATGTCGGCTATTCAACTGCCTTGGCCTTGCCTTCACATTATTTGCTTGTTGGTCAGCTTTCAAATGCCACCGAGAAATACAGAGACTTGCAGACACTAAACACATTATTTGGAGGGTATTGTTTTGTGAATATTATGCATCACATCTCAATGAGGTTGTGTTTGGCCTCAGTGTGACAAAAGTCTGGAGCAGCTTTAATGTAAAACACAATGAACACGGAGCAATTCCTAACTGATGTCAGTTGTACAAAATTCTGCATAGCTTTAAAAAGGGCTTAAAGTGGATGTACAGTAAACCCAAATCTATTTTTCAGCTTGTTTCGTATCACTTCTCACTGTGTACAGTTTTCTTGCGCAAAGACAAATTTATGAATCAGAATTTTAATTATTTTATTAGAAAGTTTCTGGTCTAAGATCCTGCCAGTAACAGCACATTCTATTGCAGGCTGTCTGGTAGAGCTGCACAATTAATCGCGGAGAATCGTTATCGCGATTCTCCGACCCCCGCAATCTCAATTCTGGATTTGACGATTCTCCTAGGGTTCAAATAAGCTTACATTAGCACGCACATTAAAGGGGTTGTAAAGGTATAATTTTTTTCCCTAAATAGCTTACTTTACTTTAACGCAGTTCTCATTCACTTACCTCATCCTTCCATTTTGCTTTTAAATGTCCTTATTTCTTCTGAAAAATCCTCACTTCCTGTTCTTCTGTCTGTAACTCCACACAGTAATGCAAGGCTTTCTCCCTGGTGTGGAGCGTTGTGCTCGTCCCCTCCCTTGGACTACAGGAGAGTCAGGACGCCCACTAACATACAGCTCCTTTCTCTATCTGCAATGTAGAGAGCGTCCTGACTCTCCTGTATTCCAAGGGAGGGGGCGAACACGACACTCCACACCAGGGAGAAAGCCTCGCATTACTGTGTGGAGTTACAGACAGAAGAACAGGAAGTGAGGATTTCTCAGAAGAAATAAGGACATTTAAAAGCAAAATGGAAGGATGAGGTAAGTGAAGTAGGACTGCACTAAGGTAAAGGAAGCTATTTAGGAAAAAAAATTACCTTTACAACCCCTTTAAGCGTTATTCTGCCTGGGATGCTGCCATCGGTATTGTGGAGTGAGGCTGCCTGTGTCCTGTGTCAGAGCTGAGGGGAAGCCGCCAGTTGCGATGGAGCCAGCGTGAAACGCAAATGGCTCAGAGATCCCGGAACTGACGTCAGAACGTGATGCTGTGGATGGGCAGTATTCTTCCCACAGAGGTCCAGGGGACAGCGCACCTCCTTCAAGCCTGTACATGTCACAGGCAAGCTTATAAGCTGCTAAGATTTACTTTTTTTTTGTTTTTTCAGAATAAACAATATATTCTCTGTGGCAAATATTAATTAATTCTCTGTGGCAAATATTAATTAATGCTATCTGGCAAATATTAATTAATTCCCTGGCAAATATAAATTAATTCTCTTTGGCAAATATTAATTAATGTTATCTGGCAAATATTCATTAATTCTCTCTGGAAAATATTAATTTATTCTCTCTGGCAAATATTAATTAATTCTTCCTAGACCCTAGATAATACAATGGTGGTTGTTGCAATATTTTATGTCACACTGTATTTGCACAGCGGCCTTTTAACCTCCCTGGCAGTATGATTCTGTCTGGAATTACGTACCAAATTTGGCGTTTTATACTGTAGGCCTGCAATTCTTAGGAATAACTCATTTAAATCTGACCAAACAAGAGCCTAGTAGGCATCCCGGGTATGATTTTTTTTAAAAACAAAATTATAAATTATAATATAATAAATAATTATAAATAATTATAACAAATAATAATATAATTATAATAAAAATTATTCAATAATGTAATCAACTCAAAATCACTGAAATTTGCTCAGTTGCAGAATTGTCGCTGTCATTATTTATTTTTTATGACTAATTTCCCCACAAATCACTATCCCTCAATTCTGCAAGTGATTATAATTTATTATCGCTGTTTTCTAGCTGCTCTAAAACCATTTTTGACATAAATGGACACTTTTGGTTGCTATGGACAATCTACAGTTTGCAGGCAGAAAGAACAGTTTTTATTATATAAAAGAACATGTAGGGCACTACGCAGACCACTAGGGACAAGGGGGGGGGTGTGTTTGTTTACTTTTTTGAATTTGGCGCCGTTCTCCGCCCTGTGCGTCGTAACGTCGCAGGAAACGGAGATCAGCGGCACACAGGGATCAAGGGACAAGGTAAGTAACTTGTCTGTGGATGCTGCGAAAGGTAAGCCGCGCCGCTGCACACTCTGCACATCCACCCCGAGCGTGACTCGGGGATACCGATAATAGCATAGAAAAACAACCCCGAGTAACGCTTGGGGATACCGCTAAGGGGGTTAAATGCATTTTTTGGTGAAAAAAATAACTTTAATGAATAAAAAAAAAAAAAACTAACCAGTAAAGTTAATCCAATTTGATTTAGATTTTTTGTATAATGTGAAAGATTTTACGCCGCAAGAATTGTGATCTTAATTCTAAGCAAAAAAATTGTGATTATAATTTTCGCCAGAATCGTGGCGCTCTACTGTCTGGTGTTAAGCTGCTGTCTCGCAACTAGCGACAGTGTTGTCAACCCACTGTTCTCGCTCCTTCATTTGGCCATTGCGCTTCCTATCAGGTGTATCAAATAGGGGCCCAAAGGCCAAGTGATGGCACTTGCACAGCAATGTTGCTGCTAAATATAAAACATTGTTTAACAGTTGTCACCTGAAAAAGGATGTTCTGTTACTGATATGATCTCCAGGTGAGAAACTTTGCAACAGATTCTCCAAGAACAATTTTCTTAAAAAAATAAATACAATAAAAAAAATATGCCAAAAATACTGAAAATAGATTTAGAATAATGTGGTATAAAATAAGGACTTAAAACACAGACAGGGAGCAAATGCTTTCCACTTACTATTACTGTCCAACCCCCTTAACTAATTGTCAGAAACTGGGACCTGAGAACCCCTGCTTGTAATGGAAAGATGCTTACTGCAGACTCCTTGCTACTCTATATTGTCAAAAGTATTGGGACACCTGCCTTTACATGCACATGAATTTTAATGGCATCTCAGTCTTAGTCCGTAGGGTTCAATGTTGATTTGGACCACCCTTAGCAGCTATAACAGCTTCAACTCTTCTGGGAAGGTTGTCCACAAGGTATAGCATTGGGTCTATGGGAATTTTTGACCATTCTTCCAGAAGTGCATTTGTGAGGTCAGGCACTGATGTTGGATGAGAAGGCCTGGCTTGCAGTCTCTGCTTTAATTCATCCCAAAGGTGATCTATCGGCTCATCCATGTCTTTATGGACCTTGCTTTTTGCACTGGTGTGCAGTCATGTTGGAACAAGAAGGGGCCGTCCCCAAACTGTTCCCACAAAGTTGGGTGCATGAAATTGTCCAAAATGTCTTGATATGCTGACACCTGAAGAGTTTCCTTCACGGTAACTAAGGGGCCAAACCCAGCCCCTGGAAAAACAACCCTGTACTATAATCCCTTCTCCACCAAATGATTTGGACCAGTGCACAAAGCAAGGTCCATAAAGACATGGATGAGTGAGTTTGGGGTGGAGGAACTTGACTGGCACAGAGTCCTGACCTCAACCCAATAGAACACCTTTGGGATGAATTAGATTGCGAGCCAGGCCTTCCCAGAACAGTTGAAGCTGTTATAGCTGCAAAGGGTGGGCCAACTCAATATTGAACCCTACAGACTAAGACTGGGATGCCATTAAAGTTACTGTGCCTGTAAGGCAGGTGTCCCATTACTTTTGACAATATAGTGTATTTGTTCTTTATAGAATGCCTTATAAATCCCTCCTAGCTACCAATTTGATTTAAATGTGATTTGTGATATGGTAAGCATTGCAAGAGAAAGTGGAAGTTATGGAGCACGAACTTTAAAAAGTATATTCCAAGTAAGCTGCACGGGCACTAGGGGTTACAAAGAACTCAATTCAAATGTACATCAAGTGAATTTTTGTTATTTAAGCGCAACGGTGGAGATAACTGGATAGAATTTGTAGCTTACTGATTATTTTGACTTGTAGTCAAATACTATTCTTATCATTTAAAGCCGATCTCCCACGCCAGATACGTTTTTTTCTGAATGGCGATTTAAAACTTAAATTACCGTAATTTCTGCAACTGACGTGTCCTGTCTCCGCCGGCCGCTCCTTTACAGTGTAAAATAACAACTTATATCCCCCCTTCCGGTTTAGGCACCATTTTAACTGTGGGCATAAGCCCACAGCCCGGCACTTCCTTTTCCGATCTTGCTCGATCTCGCGCATGCACGCGAGTAACGGGGACCAGCGGCTTTGGCGTAATAGAGATTTATGTAAAGCCCGCCCTCCAGCCTTTGTTTACATCGCGCGTCACTTCCTCTTCCTCGAAATCGCGTGATATCTCGTCTAACATGAAGAATACGATCTGAAGGGAGCTATAACATGAGCTCCCAGAGGACACTGCACGGGACAGGAAACAAAGAGAAACCCGAGCAAAAACCCGAGGAAGGCAGACCGGAAGCCCATCAAGTTTAATGGTACTGTAAATCTTATTTTAATTGTAAATATCGGTTTCAGCATACTTTAGGAGCAGTATTATTTATGCGATCCTGTTTAATTTTGGGTGGAGATCCGCTTTAAACTAATGTTAGTGTTACTGTTCGGTCTACACATAGCTTGCGTTGGCTGTGCAGAGGGTATTCTGCAGTTGCCATATTTAATTGGTTTAAAACTTCACAAATTGAGCTAATTTCCTGTTTTGTTTTTGTTTTTCAGCCTCGGAGGATGTAATATACTGACCTCTACACTTTATATGGGACTTTAAGAGCATGTCTTATGTTAAAGTGAAGATTTCTCTCCTACTAAATGCAGTATCAGAGGATAAATTCCCTCTAATAGGATAAAAAGGGTATTGCATTTTGAAAGCAAGGCCCCTTCAATTAAACACACAGGGCTAGATTCACGTACCGCTGCGTATTTTTGAGCGGGCGTAGCGCATCATATATATGCGCTACGCCGACGTAACATAGAGAGGCAAGTACAGTATTCACAAAGCACTTGCTCCCTAAGTTACGGCGGCGTAGCGTAAATGGGCCGGCATAAGCCCGCCTAATTCAAAGTAGGCAGGTAGTGGGCGTGCTGTATTAAAATGAACCGTGACCCCATGTAAATGAAGGGCCGATCGAACGGTGCATGCGCGCGCATGCTCAGAATCACGTCGCATATCCTCCCTAAGCTACGACGGCTCAATGCGTACGACGTGAACGTAACCTACGCCCAGCCCCATTCACTTACGACTTACGCAAACGACGTAAAATCCGACGGCTGTTCCGACGTCCATACCCTAACATGACTTACCCCTGCTTTATGAGGAATAACTTTACGCTGGACGTACGCCTTATGTAAACAGCGTAGCTTACTGCGACGGGCGCAAGTACGTTTGTGAATCGGCGTATCTAGGTCATTTACATATTTGACGCGTAAATCAATGGAAGCGCCCCTAGCGGCCAGCGTAAATATGCACCCAAGATACGACGGCGTAGGAGACTTACGTCGGTCGGATGGAGCCAGAATTCAGGAGTATCTGGTTTTAAGAATACGGCGCATAGATACGACGGCGCATCCTAGAACTTACGCGCCGTATAAGAAGATACGTCGGCGTAAGTCGTTCGTGAATCTGGGCCACAATGTATACAACATCTTGTCTACCTGATCTGACCTTTCCAGCCAATGCTTTTGCCTATGGGAACATATAAGTGAAATCTAGTCTAGGCCAATATATGGATGTTTCCGCCCATAACCCGTAAAAATACTGGCAGGTTAATTTGTTTCTGATCAAGATGGCCCTAAACAATATGCAGACATTTGATTGTAAGTTCCTCCAGGGAAGAAGCAAGTGTCAACAAGCCAAGGCTCTTTCTAAAATCTGAACTATGTTGGGACCATTAGCAAATTGTGTTAAAAGTTATACCTTCCAAAGAGATTCTAGTTTTAGAACCTTGTACTCTATATCCAGCAGGGTAGCTGGCAAGGGATTCTTTAAAAAGTGATACTTAGTAAGATGGATGTTACATTTGTCCTGTAAAAATGTCATAAGTTGAATTATCGTATTTTTCGCTCCATAAGACTCACTTTTTTCTCCCCCAAAAATTGGGGAAAATGCCCCTGCGTCTTATGGAGCGAATACTGACCAGGCCTCTCCCCGTCGCCGCTGCCGCTATGTCTCAATAGCGGACGGCCATCTCCTGCAAGCCTAGCGATCTCTTAGCTAAGCCTGTTACTCACAGAAGACAGCAGCCCCAGTGGCCGAATGGAGTACTGCCGCTTCTGCTGCTCTGTCTTCAATCTGAGTGACAGGCGGATATGATGATGTCCTCGCACAGGTCAGGCTGCATTCTTAATGGGAACAGGTCAGTCTGTATTTTTAATGGGCACAGGTCAGGATTCATTGTTAATGGGCACAGGTCAGGCTGCATTGTTAATGGGCACAGGTCAGGCTGCATTGTTAATGGGCACAGGTCAGACTGCATTTTTAATGGGCACAGGTCAGGCTGCATTGATAATGGGCACAGGACAGACTGCATTTTAATTGAAAAAAAGGCCAGGCTGCACTTTTAATGGGCACAGGTCAGGCTGCATTGTTAATGGACACAGGTCAGGCTGCATTGTTAATGGAACAGGTCAGGCTGCATTCTTAATGGACACAGGTCAGGCTGCATTGTTAATGGGCACAGGTCAGGTTGCATTGTTAATGGGCACAGGTCAGGCTACATTTTTAATGGGCACAGGTCAGGCTGCATTCTTAATGGGCACAGGTCAGGCTGCATTCTTAATGGAAACAGGTCAGGTTGCATTGTTAATGGGCACAGGTCAGGTTGTATTGTTAATGGGCACAGGTCGGGCTAAATTCTTAATGGACACAGGTCAGGCTAGTTTGGTTCAGAATATTTTTTTTCTTGTTTTCCTCCTCTAAATTCTAGGTGCGTCTTATGGTCAGGTGCATCTTATGGAGCGAAAAATACGGTAGTAATTTCACTAACTGAATGTTTGATAATATTTCAGATATCTTAGATTAAGAGCAGCAAAACTGCAATTGGGTAGACAGGTAACTACGTAGTCCTTGAAAACACATTAGCCTTGGTTTGTCAATATATGCACATTACAATACAAATAAATAGCTTAATAATGATAATGTAAAGTTATTCATGTATAAATACAAATAAAATCTTCTTTAGAAATGCTTTCTTTTTTCACTTTTCAGTAATTTCCGCAAATGATTGAAAAGTCCATCTCTGAAGATTTTCTGATTTCACATCCAACACCCCTGTCCAGCTGAGCCTATGGCCGTGGGTAAAGTCAAATTCACCATCCTCAAATATACATTGTAAAATTGTAAAGGGTTTAGAGTTCTGAGGGAGAAAAGTGCTGTATAAATCCTATTGTATTGTATTGTCTCCAAATTAAATTAATCAGTGAATATGCCAGGCCAACAATTGGCTTCAAAGGATGTAATGCTTGTACATTAAAAACATCACTGCCAAACTCATCCCGGAATCTCTACTTAAACCTTCTGTATCTCATAGCAAATTCTTGTCACTCACCAGGCAAGTGGTATAAAGGGAGATGCCAAATTTGCCTTTCAGATTAAATTAAATAACGTAAATAGTAGGAATACACTGATCTATATGTGAAGTGTCTGCCAAATATGACATCACTCCCAAAAAGCTTGGACAAAGTCCGAAATGAAACGTTAACCTCTACTGTAGCACTTACGAAGCAACTGAAGAACATCTTGCTTTATGGAGGTTGTTAATGAAAGATTATACCAGTGCCCAGAGGTCACTATAGGGGACAATGTTGACGTCTGGGTCCGGGAAACATACCTAGGAAGGTAAATCATAAACTTTTATTCAGAAGAAGTGGAGTACTGATAAAAGCAATGCCAGCAAAGACAAGATGTGTGTCAATCTTCGTTGGAGGTCTCCACACTAACCCAAGCCTCTCAAATGCTGCAAGGTATCCAGTCAAAAAAACATGTGCAGACACTGCAGCGAATAATGTACAGCAGCATCTCACATTAAAGAGGTTGTAAAGGTACAATTTTTTTTTCCTAAATAGCTTCCTTTAACTTAGTGCAGTCCTCCTTCACTTACCTCATCCTTCCATTTTGCTTTTAAATGTCCTTATTTCTTCTGAGAAAACCTCACTTCCTGTTCTTCTGTCTGTAACTCCACACAGTAATGCGAGGCATTCTCCCTGGTGTGGAGTGTCGTGCTCGCCCCCTCCCTTGGACTACGGGGGAGTCAGGACGCTCTCTATGTTGCAGATAGAGAAAGGAGCTGTGTGTTAGTGGGCGTCCCGATTCTCCTGTAGTCCAAGGGAGGGGGTGAGCACGACACTCCACACCAGGGAGAAAGCCTTGCATTACTGTGTGGAGTTACAGACAGAACAGGAAGTGAGGATTTCTCAGAAGAAATTAGGACATTTAAAAACTAAAGTAAAGGAAGCTATTTAGGGGGAAAAAAGTGTACCTTTACAACCCCTTTAACACTAAAAGAGGGAGAAACATCTACAACAAGCAAAGCCTTTTAGTGATGTTATTCGTTATAAATATTAGTCACTATTTATATTATGTGTTTTTGGACCACGTCCAACCCTATTCTGAAACAGTCAGCTAGAACCAATTTCTGCAGAAAACTACAGCACATTGGGTTTGATTTACTAAAGGCAAATCCATATTGCACTACAAGTGCATTTGAAAGTGCACTGAAAGTGCACTTGGAAGTGCAGTCGCTGTAGATCACTTTAGATCTCAAGAGGAAGCTCTGCTGATTTTATCATCCAATCATGTGCACGAAAAAATTCTGTTTTTTATTTCCCTTGCATGTCCCCCTTAGATCTACAATGACTGCACTTCCAAGTGCATTTTCAGTGCACTTTCAAATGCACTTGTAGTGCAAAGTGGATTTGCCATTCGTAAATAATCCCCATTGTCACAGATCTTTTGGAGAGAACGCTTTCCATATCTGCAGGTTCAACCTCTTTTCCTCCAGTGAGACAGAATATCTAAATGTCTAGTTATGTACCTTCAGGACGCCCACTAACACACAGCTCCTTTCTCTATCTGCAACGTAGAGAGTGTCCTGACTCTCCTGTAGTCCAAGGGAGGGGGCGAGCACGACACTCCACACCAGGGAGAAAGCCTTGCATTACTGTGTGTAGTTACAGACACAAGAACAGGAAGTGAGGATTTCTCAGAAGAAATAAGGACATTTAAAAGCAAAATGGAGGACTGCACTAAGGTAAAGGAAGCTATTTAGGGAAAAAAATGTACCTTTACAACCCCTTTAACACATTTATTTAGTTATCTTACATCAAAAAGATTTTTTTAAGGAATGCAAAGATTTGTTATTGCCCAAAGGGTAGAGAAGACTTAAAGGGCATGGGAACCCCTTCTCTAGTAAAACTTTTTGAGCAATATACTATACAGTCCCGTCACAAGGGGCGGGGTCTCCAGGTGAAGCCACTGGATGACCACGCTCCAGAGCTATATAAGAATTGGCAGACAATGGAGCTGACACAATGGCAGGAGCCAGGATCAGAGGAGGACCGTTTATTTATTTTTAGTGGGTCGGGGGCGGTAGAAGAGATCACCGGAGGCAGAAGACATCACATCGCCGGAAAGGAGAAGACCGGAGGAAGAAGACTGGAGGGAGAAGCCTGGAAGAAGGAGACATGACCGGAGGGAGAAGCCTGGAAGAAGGAGACATGACCGGAGGAAGAAGACATCTGCAGAGGGAGAAGACCGGAGGAAGAAGACATCACCAGTGTTAGAAGATATCAGCAGAGGCAGAAGACCGCAGGAGGAAAACACGTTGGAGTTACAATGGGGGATATTCTTCATTTTTAATAAAGGACTTGTCAAAAACTGTCTCTTGTTTTTTGTAACACTACAGTTCTTTTTTCTGGTGAATGGGTACAGGTACAATGTACCTCATACTCATTCACAAGGAGAGGGTGGGATCTGGGGGCCCCCTTGTTAAAGGGGCCTTCCAGATTCCAAAAGCCCCCTGCCCGCAGACCCCAACAACCACTGCCCAGGGTTGTCAGGAAGAGGCTGTTGTCCCCATCAACATGGGAGGGCACAGAGCCCCCTGCCCCAAAGCACCCACCTCCCCATGTTGAGGTTATGTGGCCTGGTATGGTCCAAATGGGGGGCGCTTGCTCACCCCCCCCTTTCCTGAATGCTCGGATAAGGGTCTGGTATGAACTTTGTGGGGGAACCCCCTGTCATTTTTTAATTTTTTATTTGGGCGTGGGGTTTCCCCTCAAAATCCATACTAGACCGAAGGGTCTAGTATGGTTTTTGGGGGACCCAACGCCGTTTTTTTTTTAATTTTGGCGTGGGATCCCCCTCAAGATCTATACCAGACTCAAAGAGATTGGTATGAATCTGGGGGGACCCCACACCATTTTTTTTTTTATATAAATTTGGTGCAAGGAATTGTTTTGAATGGTCAAAGGACAAGTCGCAAACATCTCAAAGTTGGATATCGTATATAAGTCAGACCCGAAGTTGCAGGGCAAAGTTGGATCGGAAGTCGTGTGACGTCCAAGTCAGAGCAGTGTGAACCCAGCCTTATTATCAAGGTTTAATTGAACAAGCTAACGTAAGAAGCTGATTGGTTACTATGCACAGGTGCAAAAGATTGTGAGTGCGCCAGTTTTAGTAAATCTCCCCCATAGTATATCAGTATAAAAACAATAACATTGAACAAATATTTTTTAATGATTGTGTTTATTTCTGCACATTCTGAGAAAGAGAGGCAGTTTGCAGCTTCTCATTTTATTTTTTGTCTTCCTGTGCCTGACTGTTAGAGGAACGGGGACCACAGAAATTGTACCAGCTTGTTTAATAAAACATCAATGGACACTTTACTTCTGCTCATTTAATAAAACATTTTTTAAAAGATTATGGAAGGGAAAAGTAATGATGCAGATCAGGCAAAGAATACATTAAAAGATTCTTTAGGTAAAGGTGTCTCGATAGACATTATCATCAACACATAAGCTCTCCCATTATGCAGCCTCTGATCAAAAAAAGAGTATCTGTCATTATTTACTGTCTCTTCACCGTACTGACACATTCTTGGATACACCATTCATTAACAGTTGCTAACCCCAAGTTCTCTCTGAAATTTTATCACCAATGACTTCACAGTCAGCATTGAAAAGAACAAAGCTGTGAATGTTTTCTTAACGCTGACTTGATTTTCTTCCTTTTTTTTTTTATTATAGTATCGAAGGTATGGCCCAATATTTAATTTAAAGGTGTTCCTTTGAATTTACAATGCATTGACCTATGTTAGCTGTCATATAAACATAACAATAAACCAAATAGCAATAAACTAATCATAAAAAATAAAAGTTCTTAAAAGGAATAGCACAGGCTGAATGCTTAGTATTTGTATTATAATCTAAATATACAGTAAGGGTCATTATAATGCCAGGAGTGATTATGGAATTTATATAATCAGTAAAAGAAAACCATTTTTACTACTTTTGCTATAAAGTAAATAGAGTGCATTTCGTTGAAGTGAACTGAAACAAAAGAGTTAAAGTTGGCCATTTCCTACAAAAATACTAGTAGTTTATAAGGCCAATGATTAAGAAATGTAGAGTCCAGTGTAAAAATGGACACTAATAAGTACAATGTTGGAATCTCCTAAAAGTACTCTTATATCTTACCTATACAACCCCTTTAAAATGAAAATATTGTGTCTGACCAGTGCTGTATGTTATAAAATGATTACCCATGTTTTAAGTACATATTTGATTCAAGTAATGTTCAATAGAATTCCTGTTTTCCATAAATTTTTAATACCCAAAAAATCCAGCTGCGTTATAACTAAATCTGCTTAAAGTCTTAGGCCTCGTTCACACGACCGGTTTCCTCGGCAGAATCCATCAAGAAACTTGGTGGGAGATTTTTTTTCCCGAGGAAACCGGTCGTGTGTACATTTTTCAGCGAGGAAAATGTCGAGGAACTCGACGAGCCAAATAGAGAGCATGTTCTCTTTTTCCTTTGTCGGGAATGGAGAAAATTGGTTCATCAAGTTCCTCGACAAGCCTAACAAGAACTCGACGAGGAAAACTATGTGTTTCGCCCGCCGAGTTCCTCAGTCGTGTGTACGAGGCCTCACAGTTTATTTTCTAAGAAAGCTTGTCCCTCACCAGCATGCTTTAGAGAAGGACCCTTTCTCTCAGTGGTCTCTCTGCGTAGGTCAAACATTCCTCATGACGACTCAGGGCTGGCCTACGACCATAGGCGTGTGCACAGTGTGTGCCAGGTGTGGCACACACCCCTGACGTTTCACCAAAGCCCCCTAAAAAAATAATAAAAAATAAGATAATATAAATAAAAACTACTGACACCATCCACTGCTCTACTTACACCATCAGTATATATATATATATATATATATATATATATATATATATATATATATATATATATATATATGATGGTGTATATATATAACATGAGTCACCGAACATCACCAAACAGCGTACACCCCAAATTCGAAAATCCACGGAATACCCTCTAAAAGTTTAGGGGAGAAATCTAAAATGCAAATTTTAAAGGTTAATATGCAAGTTATGGTCATAAAAAGTGTTTGGGGACCTGGGTCCTGCCCCAGGGAACATGTGTCAATGCAAAAAAAGGTTTTAAAAACAGCATTTTTTTCGGAAGCAGTGATTTTAATAGTGCTTAAAGTGAAACAATAAAAGTGAAATATTCCTTTAAATTTTGTACCTGGGGGGTGTCTATAGTATTTCTGTAAATTAGCGCATGTTTCCTGTTTTTTTAACAGTCTCTGCACAAAATAACATTTCTAAAGGAAAAAAGTCATTTAAAACTACTCGCAGCTATAGAGAATTGTCGGGTCCCGGCAATACAGATCAAAGTCATTGAAAGTCATTAAAAATAAAAAAAATGTGTCAGGGTCCCCCTAAATTCAATTACCAGGCCCTTCAGGTCTGGTATGGATATATGCCAAATAAAAAAAAAATGGCGTGAGGGAGCTGCGGTGGCTCAACGCGATTGGCACTGCACTGACAAGCCATTCACCTCTGCAGCTAGGGGTTCGGATCCCGGTCTCGGCTACATGTGAATTGAGTTTGGTGGTCTCAGCCTGGCTCCCGGTGGGTGCGCTATGCGAGGTAAGCCTGCGCTTAGTACGCCCACCCCCCTCCCACAAAAACCACCACACTTACACGCACTCGAAATTGGGTTAACATGCACGCACTTTGACTCTAAAAAGAGAGGCGAAGGACTAACGGGGCTGGTTGAGCGGGCTAGATCCTCTCACTCCCTTATAGGGAGTCCCTCTGCCCCGTTGGGCTTCAAAGCGGAGCAGGTAGGGCGGGCTGTGTGGGAGGACACCCGCCATTGCCATCCGGGGCATGGAGAAAGGTGGCAGATTGCCTCTGGGGGAGGCCTGCCTACTCCCAACTCCTGAAGTCCGGCTCCTCTCTCGAGTACACGCACAAAATACAAACATTTTTTTTTTTTTTTAAATGGCGTAGGGTTCCCCCCAAAAATCCATACCAGACCCTTATTGGAGCATGCAACCTGGCAGGCTGCAGGAAAAGAAGGGGGATGAGACAAAAAAAAAATAAAAAAATTATTCCAACGTTGTCAGTCTCGATGTCCAGCGTTGTAATCCATTCTCCAGCGATGCTCTCCAGCGAGGAATGACGCTCGATCCTGCCTCGACCAGAGGCACTCGGCAACATGACGCGCAAGCTCTTTTATAGCCGAGGGCGGGGCCATCTGTGACATGTGACCCCGCCCCCTCTGATGCGTCACGGGAAACCGGACATCGAGTCTGACATTGCTGGAATCATTCTATTTATTTTATTATTTTTAATAAAGGACTTGTCCCAAGCCGCCTCCTGTCATTTTTAACATTTTCACACTTTTTTGTACCCCTTACCAATTCACATGGGGGGGCCGGGATCTGGAGTTCCCCTTTGTTAAAGGTGGCTTCCAGATTCCGATAACCCCCCCTGCCCGCGGACCCCCACAACCACCGGCCAAGGGTTGTGGGGATGAGGCCCTTGTCCCCATCAACATGGGGACATCCTCCCCATGTTGAGGGCATGTGGCCTGGTACGGTTCAGGAGGGGGGGCACTCTCTCTTCCTCCCCTCTTTTCCTGCGGCCTGCCATGTTGCATGCTCGGATAAGGGTCTGGTATGGATTTTGGGGGGAATTTTACGGTTTTCACGTGTTCGAACAAATCTTTTGCCTGTTCGCATGTTCTGCTGCGAACCGAACCGAGGGGTGTTCGGCTCATCCCTATAAGTGATCACATTCCCTGTGTTCTCAGCTGCATAAGGGGGAGGAGGAGAAGCAGCAGCACACTGATCTTCCCAGTGAAATGCTGTGTAGTGGGGGAGCATGTCAGGACAAGTCTGATCATTGGAGGAGAGCATGCTGAGTTCCCAGTACAGCTAGAGAACTGATTATGGTGTGTTCTCCTGCTTAGTGTGGTCGGTTTTTAATAGGAAGGAGAGGAACTGGCAGGCACACCAGGAATATCATACAAAGGTAACAAACCCTTTAAAAGTATCGAGGGACTGTACATCCTGGCCACGAGCACCGGGTATTAGCCTCGGATAGTATCACCAGCAGTAGAGCTTGGGTATTGTATTCAGTCATTCTAAGTAAATATAATATACCTTTCTATCTATTTACTAATGCTAGCAGCGTAAGGATTAAATATAGGTAATGCTGATTGAGAGAGTTTAGTTCCGCTTTGACATGTATTCTATAATGCATCACAATACAGGAGAGGGAATCTGGCCTAAGGCTGACTGGCAGTAATGACCATACTAGCTGGTGCATGGACTCAATCTATTACAAGCCTAGAAGTGACAGGATTAAAACTTACATTTGGATTTTGTACCTGGACTTCAGGCTTCCTTTTGCAGTAATGAAATAATGATTTGCCTATCTGCCTCCCGAGTTCAGCAGGACCCGCAGCGTGTAATTCACCTTGCAATACAGAGCACTATATTTCTGAGAGCTCTGAATAGAGCTGTCACATCGAATATGCTTATAATTACTTTATAACTCAGACCTTCTCAACTCAATTTTGGAATCATTACTGTAAAACAAGTAATAGAATTTAAAAGTCTTGAATGTGAAAGATTATAAATACAAAGTACTCATTATTCCAATAATTATCACATTGTTAGAAATTAATATCTACATTTCCCAAAATGTATGTTTTTTCATTCCTTTCTTTTTTTCACAATTTCTCACCCTGTCCTGACTCACATTAACAAAACCATTACGTCTTCTAGAGGGACAGACAAGAGTTTCCCAGAAAACCAAAAAGGAAAATTTAGTGGTGCTTTGACTGACCGAGACTATAACCTTGGCTTAAAGGGGTTGTAAAGTCAATTTTTTCCCCCCCTAAATAGCTTCCTTTACCTTAGTGCAGTCCTCCTTCACTTACCTCATCCTTCTATTTTGCTTTTAAATGTCCTTATTTCTTCTGAGAAATGCTCACTTCCTGTTCTTCTGTCTGTAACTACACACTGTAATGTGAGGCTTTCTTCCTGGTGTGGAGAAAGCCTCTTGAGGGGGGAGGGGTGAGCAGGCAAGTCAGGACACTCTCTACTTTGCAGATAGAGAAAGGAGCTGTGTGTTAGTGGGCGTCCTGACACTCCTGCTCGTCCCCTCCCCCCTCTAGAGGCTTTCTCCACTCCAGGGAGAAAGCCTTGCATTACTGTGTGTAGTTAAAGACAGAAGAACAGGAATGCAAGGTTATGCATTCTATGCAATAAGGTGAAAAAACATCCGACAATACCAGCCCCCCCAGTCCCCCCGTTTTACTTACCTGACCCCTCGAAAGTCCCATGCTCGCCCCCGACATCCTCTTCGCCGCTCAGCCTGGCCGTTGATTGGTTACAGTGGATGGATTGAAAGCAGCGCAGCCATTGGCTCGCGCTGCTGTCAATTACATCCAATGACGCGCCGCACCGGGGGTGGAGCCGAGTTATACAGTGTTCGGCTATGGCCACCGGCTGTATCACAGGAGCACGCTAGCAAGAACTCAACACCATGCTCGCTCGCTCGCATGAAGCAGTGGACGCAATGCTGTGCATTCGCTGTTAACTCAGTGTTGTGTTAGGGAAGCAAATAAATCGCTTTCCTAACGCTGATCCGCCTCTCAGCCAATCAGGTGCTCAGGTCTGGTTACCTGTCACCTGATTGGCAGAAGCGACAGGCGCTGTGATTGGATGCCTATCAGGCCTCCAATTATAGCAGAGGATAGGAAGAGGACGGGAGAAGACATCAAGGACTCGGAGCGTGGAGGACAGGTAAGTGTCGGTCCGTGGATGCACACTGATAGCAATTGATGGGCACACTGGGAGCAATTGATGGGTACAGTAGCTGCGTTTGATGGCACAGTGGTGGCAATTTATGGGTACAGTGGCTGTGTTTGATGGACACAGAGGCTGGGTTTGATGGGCACAGTGGCTGTGTTTGATGGGCACAGTGGCTGTGTTTGATGGGCACAGTGGCTGCAATTGATGGGGGTTTTTTTCTGGTTTTTTTTCAGTTTGTTTGCACCCCGCCAAAAATGTTGAGCACCAGCCTTCACTGGTAGAGGAGCTTACTAAGGTAGATAAGAGAAGCAGTACAAGGATGGAGCTGTGTTAGGGGGAAAGATGCAAGACAGGGGGTTACTGGAAGACTGAAGCAGTACACATTAACAGCTAGTTTACACTTGCTTCAAAACGCTAGTCAAAGCCCCTGTCACTAAATAAAATGGTTATCTTACAGTCCAGTTTACACCTTGCTTTTGCTTTGGTGTGCTTCGGCTTCACTTAAAAAATGATACCCCATGTAGCTTCAGTGATGCTTCAAAGCGTCTTCAAAGCGTCCATAGAAGTCTATGGCAAAGCTTGCTTGAAGCCCCACCAAAACATCATCGAAGCTCCACGAAGCCTCCCCGAAGCCTCATCGAAGCCCCATGAAGCCTCACCGAAACCCCATCAATGCTCCACCAAAGCTCCACCAAAGCCTCATCGAAGCCCCACCGAAGCCTTATCGAAGCCTCATCAAAGCACCAAGCAAAATCAAGGTGTAAACAGGACTGTAAACTTACAATTTTATTTAGTCACAGGGGCCTTGACTAGCGTTAAGAGAGCTTTAACAAAGAGTGTTCAAAGCCATGTTTTGAAGCAAGTGGAAACTAGCCCTTAGGGACAGTACTAAGGAGCAATGGTGGCAGGTGAGTATTGGAAAAATGCTAGAGGCAAATAAATAGAGAATTATGTGGGAGTACTGATAAAAGTAACCGTACAGGAAGGGAAGGAGGTGTTGGAGCCTGAAGATTGATGTATGTATGGTGGGAAGGCACCAAAGGCAAATGACAAGAACAGTACTGAGGGATGCTGGAGGCAGGTAAGTATACAGAGGCATGGGAGATGAACAGGAGATGAATGAAAGTAATATGCCGCGTACAGATGATTGGACATTCTGACAACAAAACCGTGGATTTTTTTTTCGACGGATGTTGGCTCAAACTTGTCTTGCATACACACGGTTGCACAAATGTTGTCGGGAAGTCCGATCGACAAGAACGTGGTCACATACAACACGTACGAGGGCACTATTAAAGGGAAGTTCGATACCAGTCATGTTAGTAGAAGTTTGGTGAGAGACGTTTCGCGCTTTACAGCTTCGTGCTTTTCAGTCCATTACAACGTGACGAGTGTGCTATCTCCATTACGAACGCTAGTTTTACCAGACCGAACGCTTCCGTCTCGTACTTGATTCAGAGCATGTGTGTAATTTTGTGCGTCTAAATTGTCTACACACGATCAGAATTTACGAGAATGGATTTTGTTGTCGGAAAATTTGAGAACCAGTTCTCAAATTTTTGTTCTCGGAAATTCCGACAGAAAATGTCCGATGGGGCCTACACACGCTCGGAATTTCCGACCAAAAGCTCCCATCGAACATTTGTTGTCGGCAATTCCGAGCGTGTGTACGAGGCAATAGTATAAGGTGGGGGGGGGTTGCTGAAGGCAGATGGAAGGGGGTTGGAGGTTGTTGGAACAATAGTATCAGGAGGGGGAGTTTTCTGGAGGAAGACGAGAGGAGCAATATGGGGAAGAGTGTTGGGGGCAGATAAAAGGAGTAGTACGGGGAAGTTAGAGGCGGCTGAATACAGCAGTGGTGGAGGCTGGTGAATGAAAAAAAGAATATGGGGTTGTTAGAGGCAGATAAAAGTAGCAGTACAGAGGGGTTGCCGGAGGAAGAAATAAGGAGCAGTATTATAGGACTGGATGTGGATGAAAGTAACAGTAAGGCCCCGTACACACGGTCGGTTTGGTCCGATGAGAATGGACCGAAGTTCATTTTCATCGGACCAAACCAACCGTGTGTATAGGCTATCGGTCTGTTTTCCTTCGGTCCAAAATTGTAAAACATGCTTCAAAACCGAACTGATGGACCGCTGCCCCATCGGACCAAACCGATGGTTAGTACAGAAAAGCATCGGTTCAAAACCCGCGCATGCTCAGAATCAAGTCGACGCATGCTTCGAAGCATTGAACTTCGTTTTTTTTCAGCACGTCGTGTGTTTTACGTCACCGCGTTTCTGACCCGATCGGATTTTGAACTGATGGTGTGTACGCACATCAGACCATCAGGCCACTTCAGCGGTGAACTGATGAAAACGGTCCGTCGGACCATTCTCATCGGTTTTGTCTGACCGTGTGTACGGGGCCTAAGGGGGGTTGTTGGATTAGAGAAGCATTAGAGGGGAGAGGCACTGAACTCAGGTAGGCAGATAAAAGTAATAATATGTGAAAGGATTCTGGAAGCAAATTGGATGAGCACTACGAAGGGGACACTGGAGGTCAATAGGAAGAGCAGTATGGAGGAGGAGGGGGGGGGGCAATGGAGGTGGATAGGAAGACCATTATACAAGGGGGCATCAGAGGTGGATGAGAGGAGCAGTACTGAGGAGCAATGGAGAAGGCCAATAAGAAGAGCATTATGGGGAGGGGCACTGGCGATAGCTCAGTGGGACAGTATAGGAGGCACTGGAGGCCAACCGGAAATTCAGTTCCAGAGAGAGATGGCACTAGAAGCATTTGAGAGGAGCTGTACATGGGATGCTGGAGGTGAGCAAAAGGATCAGTCCAAGAAAGTAAAGGGCCAGATTCTCGTAGAATCGGCGTTGGCATAGCGTAAGCCATTTACACTACGCCACCGCAACTTACTGGAGCAAGTGCCGTATTCCTCAAGCACTTGCTCCGTAATTTGCGGCGGCGTAGTGTAAATGGCCTGGCGTATGGCCGCGTAATTCAAAGGGTGCTTGTATTCAAATGAAGCGCGGCCCCGCGACGATCGAACTGCGTTTGCGCCGGGCTGAAAAATAGCCCAGTGCGCATGCTCCAGCTCACGACGGAAAATGTCGATTACGCCGACATGAGCGTCATTGACGTAAAGTCGTATTCGCGGACGAGTTAGTAAAACGACGTAACCGACGGAAAAAGACGACGCAGACCCGACGCCATACTTAACATGGCATACGGCGGACTGGCATAAGGTTACCCCTCGTATAGCAGGGGTAACCTTACGCTTATGGAAACGACGTACGCGACGAGTACGCAACGCAAATTCGTTCGGGAATCGGCGTATCAGGCTCATTTGCATAGTCAAATGAGACCTGAACGTAAACGCCACCTAGCGGTCAGCGTGTTATTGCATTTAGGATCCGACGGTGTAAGTGACTTACACCAGTCGGATCCTAGCCTAATTCCGGCGTATCTTGTTTTGTGAATACAAAACAATGATACGCCGGCGGGAATTTCTAATTACGCCGGTGTATGAGTAGATACACCGGCGTAACTCTTTTGAGAATCTGGCCCAAAATCCTTATTCCTTATTGCAGGTAGAGCAACCAAAAAATGACTACAGACAAATCATAACAGTGTAGTGTCTGAGAGAGAAAGAGAAGCAGATATTTGATTTAGCCCAATGAGGGGCACCCAACTTAGATATCACATATGAGCTTTTATTAAAGAAGGACAATACCAAGAGCAGACAGGTCATCTTACCAGTTATGACAGATGATTACTGCACTGCAGTTTCTAGCTTTATCCCCGGGGTGATCTTAGACACTTTAGCGTGAGTTTATTTCAATATTGAGAAGATTCCAGCATTATTTTAATGATTAATGCAGCAAAGGTTTCAGTTGTGAGTGGTGTATAGAACTTTGCTTCAAAAAAGTATTGAGCTATTGAGACACGACTGTTTGATCATTCCCTGAAGACAATGCAGATGGAAAGCAAAGTTATTTTGAGCTGCACAGGAGGCTAAAAGGTCTTGGCTGGAGTTCACACCAGACAATAGAGAGAACGTAGCAGAGAGATAACAAGTGGAACATGATTAAATCACACAAGTGACGTAAAATCAATCGAATGAGCTGTAAATCGATACGCTTTGCTCTAAGTTAAAGGCAGGAGAGCCTGTGTTATTTTCAGATTTCTACAAAAAAATTTTATTTTACCGGATTTATATTGTACAGTTTGAATTTCTAGGCCAAATCGAGTTTTTATGATATATAAGTCATTCACAGAAGAATATTAATCTGTAGTATTTCATGACAATGTTCTCTGTTCTAATAATGATCTGTGTATTCTGTGAGAGATATCGGCATTTTAGGCGGAGATGGCATTGGAGGAAAGAGCTCTAACAGGTAAATCTAGAATAAAAAATATACATGTGGAAGAGCATTTGCAATAGGCAATCATAAAATTTGGGTACATTTTGATAAACATTTTGGCCCGGATTCACAAAGCACTTACACCGACGTATCTCGAGATACGCCGCGTAAGTGTAACTATGCGCCGTCGTATCTGTGCGTCGTGCCCACAATATGAGATACGCCTAAAAATAGGCTTCCTACGACCGACGTAACTTGCCTACGCCGTCGTATCGTGGGCGCATATTTACGCTGGGCGCATTTGCCGCTCCCATTGATTTTCTATGCACATATGCAAATGAGGGAGATACGCCGATTCACGAACGTACTTGCGCCCGGCGCATAATATACGCGGTTTACGTAAGTCGTACGCCCGACGTAAAGTTATTCCCCATATATGAGGTGCAACTCATGCAAACGTATGAACCAGGGAACACAGCCGTCGTTTTTTACGTAGTTTACGTAGTACGTGAATAGGGCTGGGCGTAGGTTACGTTCACGTCGCAGGCAGTGATCCGTCGTATCTTAGGGAGTAGTTTCGACATGATTCTGAGCATGCCCACTGGGATACGTCCACGGGACGGCGCATGTGCCGTTCGTTTTAAGTACTTCTATGACACTTGGCCCATCATTTGCATGGGGTCACGCCTCATTAGCATGGCTCATGCCCACTACCACCTACGCTGGCTTACACCGCGGAAACCCAGCGTATCTTTAACAGCGAGTGGGAGTGAGTGCTTTGTGAATCCAGTGCTTGCCTCTGTGCGCTGCGCCGGCGTAGCGTAAAAGAGATACGCTACGTCGGCATAAATATGCGCCAATGTATGTAAATCCGGGCCTTTGTACTGAAAATTTTGTGTTTGCAACAAAACCAATGTCCACCATACTAATCTATGAATATTACACAATATACTGTACATACATTCAACCCAACTAGATTCGATCCACCAGGAAATCTGAAGCAGGGGTCCACTTTACGGATCTGGTTAGCCAACGTATATTGCCGGCATTAGGGGAGCAGCTAAAGGGGATTCTTTGGAACCCATATCAGTCCATTTCTGTTGCTGCTTCTGTAACCACTCTCACGTGCTTTCTGAATTACGTCTCCAACAAGAATGGTTTTCCAGTTCTAAGTGACTAACAAAAGTCCACTAGTGAGTTTCTGACTGCATTAAAGGTGAGGTGTCTACTCAGGAGAGCCGAAAAAGGAGCATTCTGAGTTGGTGGTAAAATAATTGTTCCTTTATATCTTAGCTGTCATAAAGAAGAGATACTAACCTCAGATCAATGGTTTTAGCACCAACATTTTGAAACTAAGATTGAGTTTACACATCATTTTAATAAATGTTCTCAACAACATCAGAGACCAGTTATCCAAATTATCTGCATTTTTTGGATGACAGTCAGGATTGTCTGTGAAGTATCATTCATTGCAGAAATTATCCTGGGGAAATCATCTCACAGGCAAAAAAGGCTAGAGAATGGTCAGAGATGTTTAGGCAAATAGCCTGCTGATCCTGTTTATAGAGTGAGACTGAGAGGAAGTTTGCTTATTTAACCACTTCAGCCCTGGAAGGATTTACCCCCTTAACCACTTCCCATCCCGCCTATAGTAATATGATGGGCACAAGGTGGCTCTTTTCAATCTTGGTTGGCCGCCATTTGACATCCTCGGGTCTCCCGGCCACTAGGGGGCACGCATGCGCGCCCGCCGCGTCACTCGGGTGCCGATGCGCGTGGCTGGCGGTCGCGATGTCCGCCAGGTACCTGCGATCGGCAGTTACAGAGCCAGGGACGTATATCTCTGTGTGCAAACACAGAGATCCATGTCCTATCAGGGAGAGGAGACCGATGATGTGTCCCTTGTACATAGGAACACAGATCAGCCACCTCCCCCAGTCAGTCCCCTCCCCCCACAGTTAGAATCACTCCCTAGGGAACACATTTAACCCCTTGATCGCCCCCTTCTCTGCCAGTCACTTTTATACATTAGTCAGAGCATATGTATAGCACTGTTCGCTGAATAAATGTGAATGGTCCCAAAATGGTCCCAAAATATTGTCCAAAGTGTCCGATCTGTCCGCCACAATATCGCAGTCCTGACAAAAATAACCGCCATTACTAGCAAAAAATAAATAAAATAAAAAAATGTCATAAATCTATCTATTTTGTAGGCGCTATAACATTTGCGTAAACTAATCACTATACGCTTATTGCATGTTTTTTCTACCAAAAATATGTAGAAGAATACATATCGGCCTAAACTGAGGAAAAATATTTTTTTTTATTTTTTTTTTAAGAAATTGGGATTTTTATAATAGCAAAAAGTAAAAAATATTGTGTTTTTTTCAAATTTGTCAGTATTTTTTTGTTTATAGCGCAAAAAATAAAAACCGCAGAGATGATCAAATACCACCAAAAGAAAGCTCTATTTGTGGGAAAAAATTAACCTCAATTTTGTTTGGGAGCCACATTGCATGACCATGCAATTGTAATTCAAAGTGTGACAGTGCTGAAAGCTGAAAATTGGCCAGGGCAGGAAGGGGGTGAAAATGCCCAGTATTGAAGTGGTTAATGACCAGGCCATTTTTTGCGATACGGTACTACAATATTTTGGTTGACAATTGTGTGGTCGCGCTACGCTGTACCCAAATAAAATTGTTGTCCTAGAGCTTTCTTTTGGTGGTATTTGATCACCTCTGTAGTTTTTATTTTTTGCGCTATAAACAAAAAAACATCAACAATTTTGCAAAAAATCATAAAAAAAATACATTTACAAAAAATCGAATTTCTTCATCAATTTAGTATTTGTATTCTGCTACATATTTTTGGTAAAAGAAAAACCCCAATAAGTGTATATTGATTGGCTTGTGAAAAAGTTGTAGCGTCTAATAGGGGATGGATTTATGGCTTTTTTTTACTAGTAATGACGGTGATCTGAGATTTTTAGCGGGACTGGGACATTGCGGCAGACAGTTTGGACACCTAACTGACATTTTTTACACTTTTTGGCAACCAGTAATGTTATTACAGTGATCAGTGCTAAAAATATGCACTGACATTGTACTAATGACACTGGCAGGGAAGGGTTTAACATCAAGGGGTTAAATGTGTTCCCTGGATGTGTTTACTAATTGTATGGGGGATGGGCTGCCTGGGACAACACACAGATCCATCTTCCTGCATAGCAGAAAGACAGGATCTCTGTGTCATCCCCTGACAGAACAGAGGTCTGACTTGTTTACCTTGGCAGATCCCCGTTTTGTCTCTGCAGGGAACAATCGCAGGCGGCCGGTGGACATTGAGTCCACCTAACCCGCTGACTGGCTCCCCCGCTGGCCAATCGGTACATGCACGCGCCCACAGAAAGCCGTGTACGAGCCCGACATACACCTACGCCGATTCACGGCAGCTGGTTGGCAATCGATTAAAGGGTAAATCTACTTTGTAGGGGAAAAAAATAACAAATAAAGAAAAAAAATATAGCTATACAATTGTGACACAAGTCATATTGTAATTGAACGTTATTAAAAATAACCTTTCCTTTTCAATCTGCAGCCGCTGTTTTTTTCTGAAGATGCAATGCAATATGGCTACCTGGAGGTGTTCTGTACAAAGAATGTGTACAGAACGCCCCCCAGAAACATCATCTCCTGCTTGTATGATTGGCTCACTAATTTTCCCAGAAGTCTGCACTAAGATACAAGTCAGATTTCAGGCATTCTCTGCAACAAAAATTTCATTTTTGGTGAGATACTCCCAATAGGAACTTGTCTAAAGGGATGCAGGTCCAGCAGATTTCTTCATTAGTGCCCTGCAGCTACACAACTGACCAGTGGCGGTTCGTCCATAGAGAGCGCTGGAGCGCCGCCCCCTCTGGCTCTCGCCCGCCACTGAGTCTAATAACAAACATTCATGCATTGCATGAATGTATGTTATTGTTGCCAGCTGCCGCTGGTCTATTCAGAGATGGCCGGAACTTGAGCACCGGTCACCTGAATAACGGCAGCTGGTTGGCTGTGCGGAAGTGTCTATCAGAGCCAGCGGCTCTGATAGGCTTTCCGAGTACAGCCCTCGGCTCCCGGATGTCTTATCCTCAGGACGTACGGGGGGTGTGTTCCTTGGATAAGACTGACAGCCATCTCAGCCAATCAGGTTCCCAGATTCTGGTTCCCCGATTCTGGTTATCGATAACCTGATTGGCTGAAGCGTCATCAAGGCGGAAGAAGACATCGAGGGACATGGAAGGAGTAAGGTAAGTGCATTTTACAGGGCACAGCGGCGACAATGGGCACAGAGGCGACAAAGGGCACAGTGGTATGCAATGAAAAAATTCCGTTGGACTTTTTCCATCGGATATTCTGAAAAGGTTTATTCGAAAAATGTCATTAGAATGTTGATAAAGGGGGAGGGGAGATCAAGAAGGGCCAAATATAAGCATGTTACTACAGTAATAAATAGTATAGAAATTAAAGCGGACCTTTTTTAATTTTTTCAACTTTCCATCTATTAAATCTTCTGCCCTTGTTGTTTTAACTTTGGATAGTAAACATTTTTTTCCTTCCAGTAAATACATTATACAGCCCACTTCCTGTTTCTTGTCTGGTAAAAAGCCTAGGCTTATGGCATCATACACAGCTCTCTCTCACTCTTGTGAGAGTTTACCAGGTAAGGGAGGGGGGGCAAGTCATAAGAGGGCCAATAAGAGCTGCAGAGCTGGAGGTGTGTGTCTGTGTAAATCCAGGAAGTGAACAGGCAGCAGCTTCAGCTGCCCACAGTTAAAATGGATGCAGCCAGACTCAGTGGAGGGAGATTTCTGCAGCATATTTGGCAAGTACAGAATCACAGTATATATAAAATAATATGCAAAGTTGTTGGAGGGAAGCTTCAGAATGGCAAAGATGTTTTTATTACAAATTATGTGAGCAAATTACAGTTCAGACTTTAACTGCTGCTTAGTGTGTAACATCTGCCACCATATACATTGTATATACACTAAACATAGACTCAGATCTGACTCAGACATTTATACTGTACTTGGCACCAGATGTAGGTAAATATATTTTATTAGGCCCCAGTGACAAATCAGAGGCTTTCAGTGGGACTCTACTTGTAATTAATGAAAATGACCCAGTAATTATTGAAAGAGGACATGCAGACACAGGCATTTATATTGCAGGGCACAATCCCACTTGACTCTATATCCAGATCATATGACCAATAATCTTAATACTATTAATTTTTATACAGATCAAGCACCTCTACTAGAAATATATATAAAAAATTGTATTTAGCACTGATATTTTTTGTATAAAAAAAAAAACGTCTTTTAAAATCAAAACCCACCAAAAAAAAATCACTTAAATTTGCATAAATGCTTTACTAAGTTAAAGCGGGGGTTCACCCTTAGAGGGCACTTTTCCCCCTTAGATTCCTGCTCGTTTTTACTAGGGGAATCGGCTATTTATTTTAAAATATGTGCAGTACTTACCCGTTTATGAGATGCATCCTCTCCGTCGCTTCCGGGTATGGGCTTCGGGAATGGGCGTTCCTTCTTGATTGACAGGCTTCCGAGAGGCTTCCGACGGTCGCATCCATCGCGTCACGATTTTCCGAAAGAAGCCGAACGTCTGTGCGCAGGCGCAGTATAGAGCCGCACCGACGTTCGGCTTCTTTCGGCTACGAGTGACGCGATGGATGCGACCGTCGGAAGCCTCTCGGAAGACTGTCAATCAAGAAGGAACACCCGCTCCCGAAGACCCATACCCGGAAGCGACGGAAGAAGATGCAGCTCGAAAACGGGTAAGTACTGCTCATATTTTAATACAAATAGCCGATTCCCCTAGACCGAACGAGCAGGAAGCTAAGGGGAGAAATTTTTTTTTTTTACAAATGGGTGAACTCCCGCTTTAATGTAATTTCAAAAGTTGTTTTCAATAAATGTAAAGCTTTAATAAACTCAAAAATGTCATATATTGTAATTTACCAATTATTAGATGTGGTGGCTGCATTTGTTTTCTTCTTTTTAGTTTTTTTCCTTCTCTGTTTTCACCTGGTGATCTGGCCAGTAACACTCCTGTATTAGAGTGCCCCCACTCTGGATGAAAGAGCACAGGGGCACCTTTGAACACAAGCATTGACAGTCTGGAGGAGAGGAGTATTAGATGTACTAGCAGACATTTAGGGCCAGATTCACAAATGAGATACGACGGTGTATCTCCTGATACGCCGTCGTATCTCTGTTTCTATCTATGCGACTGATTCATAGAATCAGTTACGCATAGATATCCCTAAGATCCGACAGGTGTATTTGTTTTACACTGTCGGATCTTAGGATGCAATACCGCGGCCGCCGCTGGGGGGAGTTTGCGTCGTAAACCAGCGTCGGGTATGCAAATTAGGAGTTACGGCGATCCCCGACAGTTTTTCGCGTTCGCTACGTCGCTGCTAGTCTAGTTTCCCGTCGCAAAGTTAGTCGTTTTTTTTGGTGCCTTAACTTTACACAGCAATCGTATTGCTGTATAAAGTATGGCCGTCGTTCCCGCATCGAAATTTAAAAAATAACGTCGTTTGCGTAAGCCGTCCGGGAATACGGAATTACGCTACGCGCGTCGCCGTTCAAAAGAATGACGTCACTTCGCGCAAAGCACGGCGGGAGTTCGGAAACGGAGCATGCGCGGTAGGTCCGGCGCGGGAGCGCGCCTAATTTAAATGGCACACGCCCATTTGAATTCGCCCGCCTTGCGCCAGAGGCCGCCGGCGTAGGTTTTCATCGCAAGTACTTGGTGAATCAGGCACTTGCGATGAAAAATTGCGGCGGTGTAACGTATCTACGATACGTTACGCCGCCGCTCTTCTATGTGAATCTGGCCCTTACACTAACAAAGGGGTGTCAAACTCAATTTCATTGTGGGCCGCATCAGCATTATAATTGCCCTCAAAAGGGCCGGTTGTATCTGTAAGATTAGATGCCCAGCGCATCCCCTCCCCTTTACATTAGATGTCACCCCACACTCAAAAGTTGAGTCCCCCACTCTCCCTTACATCGTAGTGCACCCCCCTTTCCTTATGCTGCTACTGGGAAGAAGCTGGATGCATTGCTTGAAAGCAGAAAGTAAGGGTCTGAAGGAGGACCAGAGGAGGGCTGAAGCTCTCCTGCAGCTGCTGGAGAGGTGCGAGGGCCACATGAAATGGCCTGGAGGGCCGGATTCGGCACGCGGGCCTTGTGTTTGACACCTGTGCACTAACACATTGAAGCCAAACTTCAGCTAACAATTTAGAAGCAGTTACAGCAACCATTTTTTTTTTTCCTTTTGGGATAAAGTCGGAATTGCATACAGACGATCGGAATTTCCAACAAGAACGTTTCTTCTCGTAAAAATTGAGAACCAGCTCTCAATATTCTGGTGTCGGAAACTCAGACAGAAAAAGTCCAAAGGAGCCTACACACAGTTAAAATTTCCGACCAAAAGCGCACATCAAACTTTTCTTGTCGGAATTTCCGATCGTGTGTACGTGGAATAAGAATTGGTGTACTGCAATATAATAAAGGCTTGCTTTTTGGGGTTTAAATACGCAGTTTTTATTAAAATATTGCGTGATAATCCACTGTCTCCTCGTTTTGCTCCTTCATTCTCACCCTGTCACTTGCACCCTTGGTGAAGATTACAAGTCACCATGCCAGTACACATTGTGCAGGTATTGTGCACCATTGTCACTATCAGAGAGTCAGTCTAGAGAAATGATATTGATGTTGAAGCAGACACGGAGGGGGTTCTACTAAAACTAGAGCCCAGTGTGACTGGTGTAGCTGTTCATAGTAACTAGGGATGTCCCGATACCGATACTAGTATCGGTATCGGTACCGATACCGAGCATTTCCCCGAGTACTTGTACTTGGGGGAAATGCTCCGATGCCTCACTCGATACCTGGGCAGGCAGGGGAGTTACAAGTCTTCTCCCCCCCCCCGTGCTGTCTTTCCCTCGTGTTGTCTTTTCCACCGTGTTGTCTTATACCCCTGCTGTCTTTTCGTCCGTGCCGTCTTCTCCCCCCGTCCGTGCAGTCTTCTCCCCCGTCCATGCAGTCTTCTCCCCCCATCCGTGCCGTCTTCTCCCCCTGTCCGTGCAGTCTTCTCCCCCGTCCATGCAGTCTTCTCCCCCCGTCTGTGCAGTCTTCTCCCCCGTTCGTGCAGTCTTCTCCCCCGTCCGTGCAGTCTTCTCCCCCCGTCCGTGCAGTCTTCTCCCCCCGTCCATGCAGTCTTCTCCCCCCGTCCGTGCAGTCTTCTCCCCCCCTCCATGCAGTCTTCTCCCCCCGTCCATGCAGTCTTCTCCCCGTCCATGCAGTCTTTTCCCCCCGTCCGTGCCGTCTTCTCCCCCTTTCCATGCAGTCTTTTCCCCCGTCCGTGCCGTCTTCTCCCCCCGTCCGTGCCGTCTTCTCCCCCCTTCCATGCAGTCTTTTCCCCCGTCCATGCAGTCTTCTCCCCCCGTCCGTGCAGTCTTCTCCCCCCGTCTTTGCCGTCTTCTCCCCCCGTCTGTGCAGTCTTCTCCCCCCATCCGTGCCGTCTTCTCCCCCGTCCGTGCAGTCTTCTCCCCCGTCCGTGCCGTCTTCTCCCCCCGTCCGTGCCGTCTTCTCCCCCCGTCCATGCAGTCTTCTCCCCCCGTCCGTGCAGTCTTCTCCCCCCGTCCGTGCCGTCTTCTCCCCCCGTCCATGCAGTCTTCTCCCCCCGTTCGTGCAGTCTTCGCCACCGTCCGTGCAGTCTTCTCCCCCGTCCGTGCAGTCTTCTCCCCCCCCGTCTGTACCGCTCTCCCCCCTCAATTTGTCAGGATGGAGAGCGGAGGTAGCAGCTCCTACCTTTTCCGATCACTGACTCTGTCCATTCATATAACTAAGCATCGTAACCTGTGTTTACGATGCTTCAGTTTATAAATGGAGAGAAGCTTCTCTCCCCCCCCCCCCTAACAAAAAAAAAATCACAATAAAAAAAAATTGTAAAAAAAAATACTGCCACTGTCACATGACATAAAAAAAAGTATCAGTAATCGATATCGGCGAGTACTTGAAAAAAAGTAACGGTACTTGTACTCGGTCTCAAAAAAGTGGTATTGGGACAACCCTTAGGCTTCATTTCCACTGGCGTTTTTACAGCCACTTTTCTGAGCGTTTTTTACAGCTTAAAAACACTTGTCCATGTTATTCTATGGCATCATGCCCACATAGGCGTCTTTGAGCTGCAAATGGCATAGGCGTTTTTGAGCTGTAAAAAAAACGCGGGACCAGGGCGTTCTGTGGCTCCAGCAATAGAGCTGTAAAAACGCCAGACATTAAAAAACGCTCAAAAACACGCAAAAACGCTACCGCGGCGTTTTTTTACAAAATAAACATGGACAGGCGTTTTTAAGCTGTAAAAAAGGCTAACACAAGTGGCTGTAAAAACGCCAGTGGAAATGAAGCCTAATAGTAACCATAACCAATCATCTTCTAAATTCAGCTTGTTCAATGAAGCTTTGTCAATAACATCTAGTAGCTGATTGGTTACTCTGCACAGCTGCGCCAGATTCTCTTGGCCCCAGTATTAGTAAATCTCTCCCAGTGGGGTTGATTTACTAAAACTGGAGAGTGCAAAATCTAGTGAAGCTGTGCATGGTAGCCAATCAGCTTCCAACTTTGGCTTGTTCAGTTCACAAAAAAAATGGAAGCTGATTGGTTTCTATGCAGAGCTGCACCAGATTTTTCACTCTCCAGTTTTAGTAAATCAACCGGACAGTGGCTAAATAAAGCATAAGGAGATCATCAACACTGCGGATGAAAATGAAACAAATAGCATTTTATGGAAAAAAATATTGGTTGAGAGTTCTCTTATTATGTTATGATGAAACCCTCATCATACAACACAAAACCACTTTATTTATGTTTCTTACTAACTACCAGCAGAGGAAGGAATTCTTTTTATATTTTTTCTTTGCCGGCAATTATTTTTTTTACATTCAGCTGACAGCTGATGACTCAGGACGTGGCGGCTGCCTGCACAGAATTGTTAAAGCGGAGGTCCACACAAAAATGGAACCTCCGCTGTCCAGATTCCTCCCCCCTCCGGTGTCACATTTGGCACCTTTCAAGGGGGAGCAGATACCAGGTATATGCACCCACTTCCGGGCATGGATCCACGCATTATCAGCAAGAATCTACGCCACGTCCAGCGCCCCCCCTGCTGTCTTCTGGGAGACACACGGTCCCAGAAGACAGCAGGGACCAGTGGCATTGCGCATCGCGTGTCACGCATGCTCAGTAGGGAACCAGAAAGTGAAGCAGCAAGGCCTCATTTCCTAATTTGTGTCCCGAAAATGGCGGAGGCAGCATCCGAAAGCAGAGGCAGAGATCGGGTGCCGTCATCGCGGGCTCACTGGACAGGTAAGTGTTCTTATTTTAAAAGTCAGCAGCTGCTGACTTAAAAAAAAATAAAAATTGTCGGACCTCCGTTTTAAGGAGAAGAAAAAAATGCAAAATACATGCAAAAAACTTTTTTGGTGTGTGGTCCATTAAAGTCTATTACACGCAAAACGCAATCTGCTGTGGGACAGAAGTCACAAAACACAGCGGGTGAAAAACGCATTGATGTGAACGCGTCCCATAGGAAACCATTTTAAATGGACTGTAGTGCGTTTTGAAGGAAAAAAATCATATAGGTGTGAACCTAGCCTAACAGAAGATCACAGATCTTCATACCTGTGGACTTTATTTAAGAAGTGGTATAACTAATTATATCTATTAAATACAATTTTGATTATCTATACATCCCATGGTTATTAAAGGGGAGTTCCACCCACAATTTCACTTTTTAAATCTAAATACCCCTGTAATACACAAGCTTAATGTAGTCTAGTAAAGTTAGTGTGTAAACTAAGGTCCATTTTGTTAGGTTGTTAGAGCATTTAGTTAGTTTATAATCTAGAAATAGACCGTGGCCATCTTAAGTGTGGGCATCATGAAGCCAGACTGTATGACTTCCTGGATTTCAGCCTTGCAGATCTCGCACATGCTCACTGCTGCACAAGCGATGTAATAGCTTTCAGTCAGGTTTCCATAGCAATGGGAGTGTCAGAGGAAGTTGCCGCCCCTTCTCTATGCAAATAGGCTATTTGCAAGGACTACTGGGATACATGATGCCTATCCCAGAAACCCTTGCGAATAGCCTTGTGACTTAAAGGGGAGGTTCACCCTATAAAAAATTTCTAACACTACATCCAGCCCAGTTCTGCAAATAAAATTACACTGACCTTTTTTTTTTTACGCCGTAGATAGCGTTTAGCCTTAGAATTCACCGCGGCTTCCGGGTAGGGAATCCCGCGGGAGTGGGCGTTCCTATTGACATGCCAATTGATTGACATGCTAAACGACGGCGCACACAGCGCGTCACGACTTCCCGAAAGAAGCTCGGGTCGGCTCGGCTCTATTCGGCGCCAACCAGAGCTTCCTGCGCCGTCGTTTAGCATGTCAATCAATTGGCATGTCAATAGGAACGCCCACTTCCGCGGGATTTCCTACCCAGAAGCTGCGGTGAATTCTAAGGCTAAACGCTATCTACGGCAAAAAAAAAAAAAGGTCAGTGTCATTTTATTTGCAGAACTGGGCTGGATGTAGTGTTAGAAATTTTTTATAGGGTGAACCTCCACTTTAATAGCCTAGGCTAATAAGGAGGAGGAAGTAATGAAGGACTACAAAATAAAGGTATTTACAAGCAACAAAATAAATAAAAATTGTCCATTCTGAACACTATGAGATTAGGGCATGCAGCACCAACAAACATAAAAAAAATGGGTGGGACTCCACTTTAAAAAAAAATGTATGCATAAATAGAGAATATGAAGCCTGTTTGTAAATAGCATATTTTTTATTTTAGTATACATACTTTATCTATGTAGAATTATCTCTCTTAGTCTGCAAGTCCTATTTTTGTCCTATCACTTAATCTACTTCATTGCCTACCTTGCAACACAATTTCAATTGTAAAAGGCGCCAGGACATAGAATAAAAAATGCATTTAGCATAAAAGTGCAGGAAGTTGTAAAAATATGGTTAACCACTTTGGTGCAAGAAGACAATTAAAATGAGATAAATCCTGTCCCTTATCTATGTCTTATTTACCTGAAAATCACCTGATATGAGATGCTTGTGGGGTCAGGACACATTTTAATGTCCTTTGAAAAAAAAAAAAAAAACATAGAATAATTATATACTTTTGTTTAGTGCATTAGTAGAAACAGTAAATTATGACATAGAGGTTCAAGGGCACTGTTTATTATATTATTCTAAATAATTTTTTTGTTTTATTATTATTTCAAACTTAGAAATGCAGACTTTTTAAAACATTGACAGCAACAACATTAAAAATAACATATAACAAACCACAAAAATATAGTATATGTTCAAGAACTGTAAATTCCATGCATGTAAAGCTGGCCACAGATGATTCTATTTTTTTTTTATCAGCCAGCCATCAAATTAAAAAAAGGAAACAGAGTCCCCCTTCCATACATTTGATGTGGAGGAAGGAATCATCCCCACTGTGTTATTATATTCTGACAGTAGGACTCCTCCTCTGCAAGGGATGTATTTAGGTTTTGTGCTGCCCTAGGCCTGACTAAACTCATGCACCCCTTAATTAAAATATGACCCACCCCTTCCTGTCAAGGCCACACCCCTTGCGGTTTAAGACCCACCCTGAAATTTTCAAGTGGGGACACTAGTTCTGATGGCCTGGGGGGGGGGGGGAATGGATTCCCTTAATTTGCATAGATTTCCTCTCACTTCCTGTTTGGCTATGGGACAGGAAGTGAAGGGAAATCTCTGCAATTGGACAGGGATGGTAAAAAAATTGAAGCGATGCCCCCCCCCCCACAGTTGCAGAATGCCAACCGCCCACGTACTGGAAGCAGTGCGGCCGATTTATGGGGGTGCTAAACTAATTTGCCTAACAGTGTAGCACAAGCCGGCGGAGACACTGTCTGTGCTGCCCCCCTACAAAGTGCTGCCCTAGGCCTGGGCCTTGTTGGCCTAGGCCAGGATACAGCATCGTCCTCTGCCACATAGATACATAGATCAGTGCTACAGCCGGTTGGCTGCATGCGCTGATTAACACACACATTTTCAGATTTTCCAACAGTCCTATTCAAGAGGAGTTGATCAGTAATTAGACTTTGCTTCAACTACAACAGCCGTAGATGGACCGAAATTCAGCCTGTTGCTATTGAACTGACTGAATTTCAATCCATCTATGTCTAGTTTTAGTCCATGTACTGTACCTATATGTATTGTTTTATAGCTAGGGCACAAGAATTAACAAAGTCAATAAAGAAGGACATTAACCAATAACCACGTCCCGCCCGATCAATAGCATATTGACGTCCCGGAAGTGGTTCAGTTATCCTGGCTGGACGTCTATTGACGTTCAGTAGGTTAACAGCCGCCACTCGCCCCTGGGTACGTGCATCGCGGCAATCGGTGGTGCGGTGTGTCAGTCTCCGACGGAGGCTCTTTACCACGTGATCAGCCATGTCCAATCACGGCTGATCACGATGTAAACAGGAAGAGCCGGCTTTCCCTTACTCGCGTCTGACAGACTCGAGTAGAGGAGAGCCAATCGGCGGCTCTCCTGACAGGGGGGGTTTGCGCTGATTGTTTTTCAGTGCAGCCCCCCCACGGATGCCCACACTGGACCACCAGTGAAGACGCCAGGACCACCAGGGATGCCCCAAGCATGTGGATGGCCAGGTACATCCACCATGGCCATCCACATGTGTAAATACATGCAAAATATGTGCCAATCAGTGCCCACAAATGGGCACTGATTGGCACCAGTATGAAACACATGTTGGGCATCACAGATTTCAATGCCACCCATCAGTGTCATCAGTGACACCCATCAGTGTCCATCAGTGCCACTCATCAGTGTCTATCCGTGTTCATCTGTGCCCACCTATCAGTGCCCATCCATGCCACCTATCAGTGCCACCCATAAGTATCCATCAGTGCCACCCATAAGTACCCATCAGTGCCGCCTATTGGTGCCCATCAGTGCTTCCTATTAGTGACCATCAGTGCCGCATAGCAGTGCCACCTGTCAGTGCCCATCAGTGCCACCCATCAGTGCCCATGAGTGCCGCCTATCAGTGCGCATCATCAGTGCCCATAAGTGCCACCTCATCAGTGCCACATCATCGGTGCCACCTTATCAGTGCCCATCAGTGCAGCCATATCAGTGCCCATCAATGAAGAAGAAAACGTACTCATTTACAAAAAAATTAACAGAAACAAAGAAAACCTTTTTTTTTCAAAATTTTCGGTCTTTTTTATTTATTTTTGCGCAAAACATAAAAACTGCAGAGGTGATCTCAAATACCACCAAAAGAAAGCTCTATTTGTGGGAACAAAATGATAAAAAATGTGTTTGGGTACAGTGTAGCATGACCGCGCAATTGTCATTCAGATTGCGACAGCGCTGAAAGCTGAAAATTGGCTTGGGCAGACTGGTATACAAGTGCCTGGTATTGAAGTGGTTAAAAAGGTTGTAAACCCTGGGGGGGGGACTGTAAGAAAAAGGCAAATCGAAAATGTGGATTGGGGAATAGGATCTTTTCTTCTTCTTTTTTTTTCCAACCTACTGGCTGAATGAAAAGAAATTATCAATGTATAGGCTGCCTTATAGATTCAAGTTTAGAGTTTAGTTTTAGGTTCAGGGGTTAGGTTCTAAAAACTCAAAATTTTCTTTAAAACCTAAAGTGGTTGTAAACCCGGAAAAAAAACAAAAAACAAAAAAACCTTGTAAGACAAAGGCATTGTATACTGTACTAACTCATTATGAAATACTTACCTCAGATTGAAGCTGTTGCAGTGGCGCCACACACCGATGTGACCGGCGACATGTCTCCCAGAGTTAATTCCGGGTTTGCGGGCTCCAGCGCTGTGATTGGCCGGAACCGCGATGATGTCACTCCCGTGCATCCACGGTCACGGCTGCTGAAGAAACGACATGATCGAGCCGTTTCTTCAGTGCGCATGCGCCGATGACGTCGGTGCAAGGGTATATGGTAAATATCACCTAAACCGTTTTAGGAGATATTTACAGTACTTACAGGTAAGACTTATTATAGGCTTACCTGTAGGTACAAGTGATGTAACTAGGTTTACAACCACTTTACAAAAACGTTAAATGCTTTGAAGATTTTTAAACAAAAACTAATAAGCAATTTGCACAAAGCAGTGAAGGTCAAGTGGGGCTGGGAAAGGAGGAACCATTTTGAACTCTGACAGGAAGATTCTCAAAATAATCAGTTATGTCCCTATTCCAAACAAACTAAATGGTGCCATAAAGCAATAAATGGATTGTCACTAGGCAACGGTTTCTGTTAGAAATGTAATTTACCCTCCTGCATTGTACAATCAGAGTATACTGTAGTTTGTCAAACAGGGAGTTTCTCAAAGCAAGGACTGACACAACTACAATATAGCTGACACAACTATGTTACAGCAGATATAAGACCTGTCCTTGACTTGTTCTCTTATTTTAAGATGGCAATGCATGATTTCCTTCAAGTTCCAAATGATAGCGAGACTAAATTGTCCTAAGATAGACTTCAGGTGTCCCATGGAAAATACAGTATGTGGAAACTATTTTTATTAGTTAACATTATTGTAACTAAATGTAACTAAGCCACCGTGGTATCTTCGTTTAGACCCCTTTCACATTGAGGCAGTTTTCAGGCGCTTTAGCGCTAGATATAGCATCTAAATAGCGCCTGTAAACCGCCTCCTTTTAATTTCAGTGTTTCTTTTCACACCGGGGCGGCGCGCTTGCGGGACGTTAGGAAAAGTCCGGTGTCTTGTCACATTCTGCTCCTCATCACAGATTGCTCCGGAAGTGATGTTTCGTCGCCGCCATCTTGCTACACCCCACACTCCTGCACAGTAATTATTGAGTGAGAAGGGGGCAAGCGGACATCTTGTTACACCCATCGGAGTTTTAGATTTCACAGTTATTTTCAACACAAAACTGAGCTTATATGCTTAAATACAGTATTTTGAAATCCGACGGACTGTTTACATGTTAAATGTGAAAATCAGGCCACGTACACACGGTCGAACATGTCCGCTGAAACTGGTCCACGGACCAGTTTCCGCGGACATGTCCGACCGTGTGTACGGCCTAGCGGACAGGTTTCCAGCGGACAAAAGTTTCTTAGCAAGCTAAGAAACTTGTCCGCTGGAAACATGTCCGTCGGACATGTCCGATGGTTAGTACACCTAATCGGACATGTCCGCTGGTTATGACGTGTAACCAATGTCCCGAAATCCCGCGCATGCGTCAAATTGATTCGACGCATGCGTGGAAGCATTGCACTTCCGTGTTTGAGAACGTTGATGTCTTCTACGTCACCGCGTTCTCTGTCCGCGGGGATTTTGGTCTGATGGTGTGTACACACATCAGACCAAAAGCTCCCAGGAGACATGTCCTATGAAAACGGTCCGCGGACCGTTTTCATCAGACATGTCTCCTCGTGTGTACGGGGCCTCAGAGGTGTTCTGTCACATTAGCAACCATGTAAGGTCAGCAGGTTTGCTGCTGCTTTTAAAATTTAACATTTAAACAGTCCGTCGGATTTACAAATACTGTATTTAAAGCGGAGGTTCACCCTAATAGCATGTATATCTGACCAACTCCCTTATATTCGTGACAAGTACTGTACCTTGTAATCCATTTTCTCAATCTACTTCTCCACGCAGGAGTAGGCGTTTCTATGCCTAGGGGGATTGTCATCTGGGAGGTCGCCCAGATGATTGACGTCTGTTCCCCCCCAGGGGATAAGGCCCCGCCCCCCTATTGCGTAGGCGCGCACGAGTTACGGGGTTTCCAAAAAATGCCGAACATGCAGAGATGTGAGTCAGCTCTATACGGCGCCTGCGCTCTGCATGTTCGGCTTCTTTCGGAAACCCTTGCGCCTACGCAATACGGGGGATGGGGCCTTATCTGCCGGGGGTAACAGACGTCAATCATCTGGGCAACCTCCCAAAAGACAATCCCCCTAGACATAGAATTGCCTACTCCAGCGGGGAGAAGTAGATTGAAAAAATGGATTACAAGGTACGTACAGCATAAAAAAAAAACTAATTGCGGACAGTACTTGTTACGAATATAAGGGAGTTGGTTAGGTATACATGTTATTAGGGTGAACTTCCGCTTTAAGCATATAAGTTCCGTTTTGTGTTGAAAATAACTGAAATCTAAAACTCCGGTGGGCAGGGCTGGACTGGGACAGAAATTTGACCCTGGACTTCATCCAGACTGGCCTACTTTGACAGGTCTCTCCTATGGCGGCCGGACAACTCCCGCACCCCCCCCCCAGCCACCCAAGCCCCCTCTTTCCCTTCACTATCCACTAGCCATTCTACTTTATTAGAGTAGAACGGCTAGTACTGGTACTCTTATAGGCAGTACCAGTGGGGAAGCTAGACATTATTTCACTCAGGTCAAAGAATCAGTTTGGTGCCCCCCCTTATGGGACACGATTAGGCAGAAGTGAGAAACTCCCAGGCCATAGCTGTTGAGTCAGTTGTCTGTCCCCACCCCCATGCTCCCCCGTCGTCCCCCCTGCTCCTCTGGTCCTCCCCCTGCTTCTTTGTTCCCCCCAGGTGAGCGCTGCGGGGAGGGAGAGGAGGTGAGCGCTGCGGGAAGGGAGAGACAGAGGAGCGGAGGGGGGCGGCAGTCCGCTGTCACTGAAGCCGACCCACTGAGCCATCGGCCCACCGGGAAACTCCCTGTAGTCTCAATAGCTAGTCCATCCCTGCCGGTGGGTGTAACAAAATGTCCGCTTGCCCCCTTCTCACGCTATCATTACTGTGCAGAAGTGTGGGGTGTAGAGTTGGCGGAGACAAAACATCACTTCAGGAGCATTCTGTGATAGGGAGCGGAATGTGACACTACACCGGCAGGCAGCATCTTTGGGGTGGTTTGAGAGCACTCCCAAAATGCCCTGCCCATTGAAATGAAATGCCTCCCTGAAAAGCACTTCAGAAGAACCACAACACAGGCATTTTTAACCCCTTCTTTGGGGCTAAAAGTGCCCCGCTGGCGGCCGAGAAGCGTTGCAAAAGTGCTGCCTAAACAGCGCTAACTTTCCGCTAAAAGGAGCATCGCTTTAGCGCTAACACAGCCGCGTCTCAGTATCAAAGGGGTCTTACTGTTTCTTTGGAGGTATGGAATGTCATTTTAAGGAACATTTAGGTAGATTCAGGAAGAGATAGGCCGGCTTATCTACAGATAAGCCGACCTAACTCTGAATCTGCACCGACCTATGTTTAAGTGTATTCTCTAACAGAGATACGCTTAAACATATCTAAGATACGACGGCTTGCGCCGTCCTATCTTAGATTGCACTTTTTCTGATGGCCGCTAGATGGCGCTTCCATTGCGGCCGGCGTAGATTATGTAAATGAGGGAATACGCTGATTCACGAACGTGAACCCCCCCCCCACCTTAAAATGTAAAAACACCCCACTGTGCCCCCTGCATACCTCTGCATCCTTCAATATCTTTTTGTCAATTCTGTGTACCCCCCTCTCTACAACTGCACCTCTGGACTCCTTTACGTTACACAGCACCCTGCACCTCTGGACCCCTTTACATTAAACTGAACCCTGCACCTCTGGACCCCTTTACATTACACTGCACCCTGCACCTCTGGACCTCTTTACATTACACAGCCCTTGTACCTCTGGACCCCTTTACATTACACAGCACCCTGCACCACTGGACCCCTTTACATTACACTGCACCCTGCACCTTTGGACCCCTTTACATTACACTGCACCCTGCACCTCTGGACCCCTTTACATTACACTGCACCCTGCACCTCTAGACCCCTTTACATTACACAGCCCTTGTACCTCTGGACCCTTTATATTACACAGCACCCTGCACCCCTTTACACTACACTGCACCTCTGGACCCCTTTACATTACACGGCACCCTGCACCTCTGGACCCCGTTACATTACACAGCACTCTGGACCCCTTTACATTAAACTGCATCCTGCACCTCTGGACCCCTTTACATTACACAGCCCTTGTACCTCTGGACCCCTTTACATAACACAGCCCTTGTACCTCTGGACCCCTTTACATAACACAGCACCCTGCACCTCTGGACCCCTTTACAATACACTGCACCCTGCACCTCTGGACCCCTTTAGATTACACAGCCCTTGTACCCCTGGACCCTTTACATTACACAGCACCCTGCACCCCTTTACACTACACTGCACCTCTGGACCCCTTTACATTACACAGCACCCTGCACCTCTGGACCCCTTTACATTACACAGCACTCTGGACCCCTTTACATTACACTGCACCCTGTACTTCTGGACCCCTTTACATTACACAGCCCTTGTACCTCTGGACCCCTTTACATTACACAGCACCCTGCAACTCTGGACCCCTTTACATTACACTGCACCCTGCACCTCTGGACCCCTTAACATTACACTGCACCCTGCACCTCTGGACCCCTTAACATTACACTGCACCCTGCACCTCTGGACCCCTTTACATTACACAGCACCCTGCACCTCTGGACCCCTGTACATTACACTGCACCCTGCACCTCTGGACCCCTGTACATTACACAGCACCCTGCACCTCTGGACCCCTTTACATTACACAGCACCCTGCAACTCTGGACCCCTTTACATTACACTGCACCCTGCACCTCTGGACCCCTTTAGATTACACAGTCCTTGTACCCCTGGACCCTTTACATTACACAGCACCCTGCACCCCTTTACACTACACTGCACCTCTGGACCCCCTTACATTACACAGCACCCTGCACCTTTGGACCCCTTTACATTACACAGCACCCTGCACCTCTGGACTCCTTTAGATTACACAGCCATTGTACCTCTGGACCCCTTAACATTACACAGCACCCTGCACCTCTGGACCCCTTTACATTACACAGCACCCTGCACCTCTGGACCCCTTAACATTACACTGCACCCTGCACCTCTGGACCCCTTTACATTACACTGCACCCTGCACCTCTGGACCCCTGTACATTACACTGCACTCTGCACCTCTGGACCCTTTACATTACATGGCACCTTGCACCTCTGGACCCCTTTACATTACACAGCACCCTGCACCTCTAGATGCCTGTATGTTACACAGACACCCCTTAACAGTTCTGGGCCCCCTACATGTTACACAGACCCCCTTACAGTGCAGACCCCCTCCCTACAGTGCAGACCCCCGCCCTACAGTGCAGGCCCCTGCTACAGTGCAGGCCCCCTACAGTACAGACCCCCTCTACAGTCCCGACCCCCGCTACAGTACAGACCCCCGTTATCTGATGAGCAATCAGATAAAATACAAGCAATAGTTATATTTGGCAATCCAATATAATCTTACTTGAAAAATCTCCTTTCTTATTGTGAGTGCTGCCTGTCAGCTGGCCATTTCTTTCTACAACTTCCTGGATTACCTGCATGCTTTGCAGCTCTTTCTCTGCTGCCTGCTTTGTATTTTTAAGGGCTATGTATCCCATGGTACCTTGTTCCCGGCAATCAGTGATTGCAGTACTGACACCAGCTCCTGAAACTCCACCTCTCAGCACCTCTGTAGTTCAGAAGGCAGGCTCTGTGAAATGTGTGACAAAGCAGTGCCTTCTCATAGGGCATAGTGAATATGTGTGTAGCACCCTCTAGAAGTCTGCTAGAGTTCATTTAGGTTTGTTAGTGTAGACATGTTAGCATAGGTGTGCGCAGCCTATTGCATTAGGTTGTGCACCCCAAACACACTGTGTGTGTGTGTGTATATATATATATGGCAGTAGGGCAACGAACAGTGTCGTTAGAGCAGTGGACAGTGGCATAACTGATCACATGTCCAGCATCATGGCAGTTGCAAATCAAACAGAGGCTAAGGTGGCAGCTTTCTTGGCTGAAAAGGACAGGTTGGTTTAATTCCGCTTTAAGGAAAAAAAACTGTTAGATTTTAGAACAGGGGTCTCAAACTGGCAGCCCTCCGGCTGTTGTGAAACTACAAGTCCAATGAGGCATTGCAATGCTGACAGTTACAAGGCAGAGGCATGATGGGGCTTGTAGTTTTGCAACAGCTGGAGGACCGCCAGTTTGAGACCCTGTTTCACTAAGTGAACCTCCGCTTTTTGGATCCCTCCCCCCCTCCGGTGACACATTTGCCACCTTTCAGGGGGAGGGGGGGTGCAGATACCTGTCTGTGACAGGTATTTGCACCACTTCCGGGTCTGATCCCCGCAAGGAATCCAGCCTGTGACGTCACTCCCCCCACTGTCTTCTGGGAAACACTGTTCCCAGGAGAGAGCGGGGACCAGTGACGGCGCGATCCTCGCGAATGCGCAGTAGGGAATCGGGCAGTGAAGCCGTCAGGCTTCACTTCCTGATTCCCTCACCGAGGATGAATGAATGAATGACTTGTATAGCGCTACTCATGCGAACTGAATCGCCTCTGGATGGCGGCGGAAGCAGCCGAGGACCGAGCGATTGCTCAGCCTTGGCTGCTGACCTCGCGGGCGCGCTGGACAGGTAAGTGTCGATTTTTTAAAAGTCAGCAGCTGCCGTAATTGTAGCTTCTGACTTAAAAAAAAAAAAAAAAAAACGGCGGAACCTCCGCTTTAAGTTTACATTCGTGAATTTTGCCTTTTATAGGAAAATAATCTCTATAATCGAGGCAGATGAGTAAATAACAAAACTATTTATGTTCAGTGATTTCATGGCTTAAAAATAGTATTAAAAAAAAGAGCTAAGTAGGCTATTTAAATCACAGAGGGGCAGCTTATCTATGCAGATGGGAATTAAAGTACCTTGCATTAAAAGCAATGACAAGCGCAATAATCAATACAATATATCAAACGCGAATGGTTTATACTGATCCCGGAACAATAGCACAACAAAACAAATGTTTGCAGTCAATTGCTATCTGCTGTAAAGTATGACTAATAAAATCAATAGGGCAGGTATGAAGAAATAGGAATGGGTGGATCTTGTGCCTCGGACAACATTTATGATAACAATATCAGCTATTCTGAGTCCTATCGGATAATAAAAATAATAATAAAAAAAATGCCACTGAGACTAAATTCCTATGTTTATAGGCCCTGGGGAATGTGCAGGCTGTCTTTGATGTCTCACGTCTACTATGGTCATTTAATGATATGCACACCTTGGTATGTGAAGGGAAACGACTATTAATGGCTGCACATCCGAGCATAGAAAATATTGTTGTTCAAATACCTGAGCTGGCTTTGCAGTGGATGATGTCATCTTACAGAATGTGCTCTGCATCACTCATGCTTACTAGAGATAGCACTTAAAAAGTGACGATGCTAAATGGTCCTGAGCTATAGACTGTTTAAAAGTCTTCTTCCACTGGGGCTTTTATGCTAAATGCATCTGCTATTCTCAGCCCTGTGTCATAGTCAATAAGACTGCATAGATCTGATTGCCGGTTAACCTGCTTTGACTTAGGTGCAACCACCACCATTAAATAGAACTTTGGCAATCACTGAGTTAAATGAGCTTGCTTTCCAGCATAGATAAACAGTTCCGAGCAGCATAATATAGAGAACACAGAATTAGCTGCTGATCTCAGGATGTCATATTAAAATACATTTAAATACGAACAGGCACATTCAGTAAAGTACTGCAAGCAGCAATGGCGGCGTGCAAACTGTAGTAACCCATTGAATCAAGATAAAAATACAAATATACTTTTTGGGGCAGATTCACGTACAGCCGCGCAAAATTGTGCGGGCGTAACGTATCTGATTTACGTTACGCCTCTGCAACTTACACGGGCAAGTGATGTATTCTCAAAGCACTTGCTTCGTAAGTTGCGGCGGCGTATCGTAAATCACCCGGCGGAATTCAAATTCGGCGGGTAGGGGGCGTGTATCATTTAAATCAAGCGCGTCCCCGCGCCGAACGAACTGCGCATGCGCCGTCCGTAAAATATCCCAGTGTGCATTGCTCCAAATGACGTCGCAAGGACGTAATTGGTTTCGACGTGAACGTAAATGACGTCCAGCCCCATTAACGGACAACTTACGCAAACGACGTAACTTTTTAAAATTTCGACGCGGGAACGACGGCCTTACTTAACATTGGCTGCGCCTCATATAGCAGGGGCAACTTTACGCCGGGAAAAGCCTAACGTAAACGTAGTAACTTTACTGCGTCGGCCGTGCGTACGTTCGGGAATTCGCGTATCTAGCTAATTTGCATACTCGACACGGAATTCGGCGGAAGCGCCACCTAGCGGTCAAAAAAAAATGCAGTTTAGATCCGACGGCGTAAGAGACTTACGCCTGTCGGATCTAATGGATATCTATGCGTAACTGATTCTAAGAATCAGACGCATAGATACAACGGCGTATCTGGAGATACGCCGTCGTATCTCGGTTGTGAATCTGGGCCTTAAACTCTGATTGCTATTGGTTACATCACTTTGCACATCAGCTTGGCCCTTTTTCACATGTAGCGCTACCCCTGAAGGAGCCGCTGTAATTTAACTGTTTCTTTCCCAAGATTAGTGCAGAGGCAGCCAGGCACATAGCAAACGTTCATTCACTATGGCTCAGTAATCATTCAGTCTAAAGCCTCGTACACACGATCGGACTTCCATCTGACTTTTCCGTGGATTTTGGTCCGAAGGGCGTTGGCCATGAACTTGTTCTGCATACAGACGGCACAACATTTTCAGCCAACATTCACCAAACCACGTAGTTTTTCAGCTCTTTACCGCCAACCTTTGGGCAACTTCTGCTATTGTTGTCTGATGTTTAGAAATGGTTCGTGTTTGTACTTTGGATTTTAGATGGACAGATTTGCGTACACACGATCGGATAAACCGACGCAACAGATTTATTGCCCAACAGTTGGTGAGCACGAACAGCCAAAATTTGTTGTCGTTAATTTAGCCAACAATTGTCTGATGGAGCATACACATGGTCGGATTATCCGACACAACGCGTCTATCAGACAATTATGGCCAAAAAATGGATTGTGTGTACGAGGCTTTAGGGATGTTTTTTTTAGAAGTATTATTGTTGAAGAAATTGGATGGGGTGTTGGGAGTTATGAGATACTCCAGATTCTCTGAATATATGCAGGAGGACACTCCACTTTGCTAAGCCTCCCTGAACAGTCTCTAGGCAGGAGCAGACCCGAGTCCCTTTTTAAAAGCTATCCCAGACAGGACTACCACTGGCTCTTTGACCCAAAAGAAACAGCACACAGTCACTAGGACCCAGAGGTCAGTACTCACAATGTCACAGGATCACCAGATGCCTCCTTCCAATATCCACTGAACACTCTTTACTAAGGGAGAGGTTAATGCTCACAATGCCACAGAACAGCCAGACCCTTTCTAAATTTCAACTGTCCACTCTTCGGTGAACTCTGCAGACCAGGCCCTGACCTTCGCAGAGAGTGCCCTTGATCAGCTTCACTAAAAGGATCTTTAAAAGAAGGCTCCCCAGCTATGCCACAGCTGGGACCTCGAAGGAACATGCAGAAAACTCCAGCAGTCTGCCCAGAGGGGCAGAGCCCCTCAGGCTGGGGATTCCTCCTGCAGGATTAAACCCAGGACTACACAGAGCTGCTCCAGGCCCCAGATTATTTAGGTGCCCTTTAGCCACCTACTGGGCACACCTCCCCAGAGATTGGCTGAAGCAGAATACGTAATAAGGTCCTATGTTCCAGGAATGTCCAGAAATTAGGGGGAGACCAATCAAACCTGTGACCCGTGAGACCCAGAACAGCCCAAAGCAATTACCAAACTGCTCTGCTGATTACAGAGGAGCCAAAAAGAACAAAATGTGCCTAACATCCTAGCAACCTAACTAGGTGGGTGCTACACACTTCATCAGATATAAGCCCTTAAAGCAGAATTTCACATAAAATGTGAAGATTCACTTTCCCCACAAAAGCAGAGAGGAAGTTCACCCCCACCTGGAATCTCTTGGTATACGCTGGATCACTGGGCTGGTACGTGCCTTTTTATTAAAAGTATTTGTATCTGTTAACCTTTAATGTTTTTCAGAAACAAGTGCAACTTTTTTTAAACTGCAGTATGATTGCCCAAGCCTAAAAGACTAAAACTGCCCACAGACTTAAAGTCGATGTAAGCCTGATTCATAAAATTTGACCTAAGCACATTGATCTGTAGTGTTTACTTATGTCTCTCCAAAGCACTAAGTCCCATGGCTTTCTGCTGCTCTGTTCTTCTGTTATCAGCATGATAACTTCTAACAAGTTCTCCGACAACTAAGATGAAACCAGCCTGAAATTTGTGTCGGGGTGGGTGCTATAAATAGATTAGCAGAGAGCCGGTCTATTCACAGCACAGCTCTGCACATTCCTACCTTTGCCTATGTGGAGTGGGGGTGTGTGCCTTTCCTCCAATCAGCTCTCACACAGTGTATGCCCACACTCCACAACCAGTGCTGAACAGGAAGAAAAAAATCTCTAACACGATGTGCACTTTCTAAAGAATATAGCAAGTTGAAGACAGCAGATATACATGTAAAACTTATGTAGAGAGATTTGTTTCATCTCTGTGTATCATCTGAGGTTTTTCACTTCACTGGGTATAGGAAAGGGTTTACATCCACTTTAAAAAGGAACTACAGTCACATTAATGCTGGCACCCCCCTCCTCACTGGTGCTGCCATCTTTCAAAATTCGGTACATGCATAGATGTGCCAAAGGACATGCTGTACATCTGCATACACACTAATGCCGTGTACACATGATCGGTTTTCCCGTCTGAAAAAGTCAGATGTGAGCTTTTGGATGGGAATTCCGACCATGTGTATGCTCCATCTGACTTTTTCTGTTGGAATTTCTGCCAGCAAAAGTCTGAGAGCAGGTTCTCTATTTTTCCCGATGGAAAAAACATTAGTCTGTATGGAATTCCGACGCGCTAAAAATCATGCATGCTCAGAATCAAGCAGAACAGCCGAACTGCCTATTGAACTTCATTGATCTCGGCTCATCGTACGTGTTGTACGTCACCGCGTTCTTGACAGGCGGAATTTAGTGTGACCGCGTGTATGCAAGACAAGCTTGAGCGGAATTCCATCGGAAAAAAGGCATCCAAGGTTTTTCCAACTGGAAAACCGATTGTGTGTACGCGGTATAATGCTTCATGAGCAGGTGCATCAAACAGACAAAAACGAAGATCAGGAACTTCAATGTATACAGCATCATTGCACATGTTTTGGGAAACCCCCCGCATGGGTGTAGATGTGCCGAAGGCTCTCCCAGTCCTGAAGCCCTACACATGTTGCAAACCAGTGGAGTGCAGGCACCATGAGGCACCAGAAGTGGAACATCATTCTCACCTAGGCAAGAAAAGAGGAAAGGCTGTGTTGTAGCACAAAAAAAACTAAAATACTTTACGGGAGAGGGTAGGGGGCTTGAGCCAGGTGCAATAAACTTTTTTTTTGGGGGGGGGGGGGGGGGTAAAGGTCCATTTTAAAGTGAGTTTGTAGCTTCCTCTGGTAAGCTGATAACACATTGCCTGTGCTCCATTGAAATATAAAGGAGCCTTTTCTATCTGCCCAGGTTACCTCTATTAACTACAAAACACCTCCACTCTATGGTATGGAGATGAGGAGAGGGAGAATCTTGCCAGAGAACTTGTAAACTGCTTACTTCCAGTGATCCCTGACTGTGCTGCACTTTTTGTCATTTAGAATTGGGCTCAGTTTTTTCTGTAGACTCCATCTCATTTTATGAAGCAGAGGATAGTAGGAGGTGATCTGTAGTATTCTTCTAAAGTCACATTGCTGCTTCTCAATAAATACAGTGCTGTGAGAGATAAGATAAGAAGTATGTTACTGGCAGAATCACCAGGTGAAAATAAAGGAAAAAAGCATTAAAAAACAAGTAAACAAATGCAGTCAAATAAAGCAAAGACTAATAAGCTGCAATATATTACGGCCCGGATTCACATACATCGGCGCATATCTAATATAATATCTAGTATAGTATCTAATATACGCTACGCCGACGCAGCACAGAAAGGCACGCACCGAATTCACAAAGCCTCCGCTTCCCAAACTGCGCTGGGTTTCCTCAGCGTAAGCCAGGGTAGGTGGAAGTGGGCGCGAGCCATGCTAATGAGGCGCGACCCCATGTACATGATGGGCCGAGCACCATACAAGTACTTAAAACGAATGGCGCATGCGCCGTCCCGTGGACGCATCCCAGTGCGCATGCTCAGAATCACTTCGGAACTACTCCCTAAGATACGTCGAATCACTGCCTACGATGTGAACGTAACCTACGCCTAGCCATATTCACGTAATACGTAAACAACGTAAAATACGACGGCTGTGTTCCCTGGTGCAGCCATTTGCATGGATGCTGCTGACTTACACCTGCTTTATGGGGCATAACTTTATGCCAGACGTACGACTTACGCAAACCGCGTATCTCCCTCATTTGCATATGTGAACAGGAAATCAATGGGAGCACCACTTGAGGCCAGCGTAAATATGCGCCCACGATACGCCGGCGTAGGAAAGTTCCGTCGGTCGGATGAAGCCTATTTTCAGGCGTATCTAGTTTTGTGGGCATGGCGCACAGATACGACGGCGCATATTTACACTTACGCGGCATATCTCGAGATACGTCGGCGTAAGTGCTTTGTGAATCCGGGCCGTCATGTTTGTTCTTGAGTTTAAATACACTTGTGGGGAAGTGCAGAGTGGTGTGGCGACAGTGAACACATAGAGGTTGATTTACTAAAAACGGAGAGTGTCAAATCTGGTGCAGCTCTACATAGAAACAAGCTTCCGGGTTCTTTTCAACAAAGATTAATTTAAAAAGCTGACATTATCAGTTGATTGGCTACTATACACAGCTGAACCTGATTTTGCACTCTCCAGGTTTAGTAAATCAATTTCACAGAGTCCCAGTTGCAGAAACAGAACCGTATTGACATGAAACTTCAACAAAGCAAAACGACCCAGCGGGAAGACAACCAGGCACACTCACAGAATGTTGCAGCAAAGAGCGTAACTGATGAAGCTGACTTTCATCAGTCTTGCCTACATACCATCGGTTAAAAATCCAATTGTGTACAACGCGGTGACGTAAAACACAATGACGTGAAGAGAAAAATGAAGTTCAATGCTTCCGAGCATGCGAGCAATGGATTTCCCCACAGACGATCGGTTTTTAACCATACGAAAAATTTAAAACGGGTTCTATTTTTTTTCACCAATGGGAAAAAAACTGATGGGGCCCACACACGATCGGTTCGTCCGATGAAAACGGTCCGTTTTTATCAGGCGAACCGATCATGTGTACAGGGCATAACAGTATGTTTTGGTTGCATGGACAGCGTCTGTCGGAATGGGATGGAATGCGGCTCGGACCGGTCTAAGCCCACAGGGGAGGCTTCTGAGAAGGATGGCATGTCTCTGCACTTTCCCTATTCATCTGTAGCCTCTGCCTTCCGCTAATAATGTCCCTGATAGATAGGTGACCTGACCCTACACTACCCACACACGAATTGTGCACCAAGTCTGGGAGTCATGGTCTTAAATAGAATCTTCCTGACCCAAGATAACCACGAAAGTCACATGGGACGGCAGCATCCAATCAGATAGCTCCCCCAATTACCCAGGAAACTATAGAGAAACCATATTCCTCTTGACTTTCCTTCCAACTGCAATGTCGAGCACCCCCTGCAGTGGAGAAAGTAGACTGCACCTGCCTACACACTTGAAGATGGAGATCATTCATGCAGTACCGTGGTCAGCTCTAGAGCAAACTTTTAGAAGCCCACTGCAAAGAGCAACTAACATTCATTTGTGAGTCGGGGCACAGACACATTCCTCTACCGCTGCATCGCCACTATGTGCGAACGGAGCGACGGCTGCCTGCTGATACTGAAACTTAGTTTCTTGCTGCAGAGAGAAGAGAGTACGAAACACCAGTGGCCGGGTGCCCTAGGCGGCTACCTAGTTTACCTAGTGGTAGCCCGGCCCTGCTTCTAAGAAGCTGGCAGTATACTGCTGTGAGCATCCCTGGCACCTGTAATCAATTTTTATGTTTAGTTGAATTCCTTTTGGAAGTTGTGTGTACCGGGTCATTTTTCAGGACCTAGTGCAGAAAATGCCCAGTAAGCTGCAGGAACAAATGTTCTTAACAAACATACCACCAAATGCAAAAAAGCATTTGCAGAGGACCAAATTATAGAATGATAGCAGTGATTTTAGAAGAAACTTGCAGCAGACTTTTCCGTGTATTTTGAGTCAACCAGCTATAGATAAGGGGATAATGTCATACAAAACGTTATCCACACCAAATTTCTAAAACATTATGACAGAAAGGTGTAATATTAGTTTAGCAGTGTTACCAAATGATTTATGATATTTGCCTTTCATTGGCCTACTTCCCGATCATACATGTCCTCATTGATGTTTAGCTTCAGTCACGCAAACTTTCTGCTGAGGTCATCTCAGTGAGCAACCAAAAGAATTCAAGAAGGGTGGCACCTAAATGCCTGCTTATCAACCCACAGGAGATCAAAACACCTTCAGACAAACTACCAGGAAACTGTGTATTCATTGTGTGGATGAATTATATCTTCCATAAGACTTTATTTCCTGTCTTGTTTGCCATCATGATAATTAAAAGATTCTTGCCTGGCATAGCCTAGAAAGCCCTGATTTGTGTATGGTGTTTGTTTCTAATCTCACAAAAAAAGACCTGGAGTGAACTGGTGTCTTCAAAGAGCTGCAACCTCTCTAATCTGTGTCTGAATTGTTTTGTCCGGGAAACAGTTGGTATTAGACTGTGTTAGGCTGGAAGGAGTTGCACAGTGATGCACTTAGAATACTAAATTACAATATAGAGGAGGAGAGCTATGGGACTTTAAATGAGGCACCGCCATGTCAGATACGGACAGGAACAACATAAAATGTAAGTTACAGTACATGATTTATTGTTACATTTGAGGAAAATGTTTTATCAAATAGATAGGTAGTCACATGACTTACACTAAATATGCTGTTCATATACAATACAAATAAAAAATAGACGTAATAAATGTACATAATGAAATTAATAGGATAAAAAACATATAATATAGAAACAGGTAACTGTTGGCATCTAGTGGCACTCAGCCATTTCCAGTATAATGCCTCATAACACTCCTGATGAATGGCTGTAATGCCAAGAAACGCGTTGAGTGCTACTAGATGCCAACAGTTACCTGTTTCTATATTATGTGTTTTTTTAACCTATTAATTTTATTGTGTACGTTTATTATGTCTATTTCTTATTTTTATTGCATGCGATGAGTAAGTCATGTGACTACCTATACTATAATAGTTGGGGAGTTCTCTCAGTGAACATGATTACTGATAAAACATCTTTTAGTGAGCATGACTGGAAACCAAAGATCTCTCTGTGAGTAGCATAAGGGATAAAATATCTGACCCAATGGCAAGTTTTTCCACATGTCAGGGGATTTTCTATGAAAGTAGAGAAAGAAATAAAACGTTTGATCACCACCAGTCGCAAAGTTTTCTATGAAACTGGAAGACCTGTGCTTTTGATGTTCAAATGTGATTACTTTGTGTTAAACCCTAAACCCCTAAACTACCCTGTTATCAAAAGCGATGCTCTAAATCAGGGGTGTCAAACTAAATTTTATTGTGGGCCGCATCAACAGTATGCTTCCACTAAAAGTGCAAAGTGCATTGTCTATTTTCCTTTAGTAAATCCACCCCCTATGTATCTACTCAGTAGTGCATTACGTACAGAGTGCAGGTTCTAGGGGTGTTCTATGTGCAGAGTTTAGTGATGCACTATGCACAAAGTGCAGAGCTCAGGAGTGCCTTACATACAGAGTGCAGGGCTTAGGATTGCTCTATGCACAGTGTGCAACACCAACCCCCCCACCCCCCAAAGCTTTGTTGCATCTCTAGTCACTCTTACCTTTCCCTATGTAGGTGGCTCTAGTATCGCCCTGTGTAGGCGGCTCTCTGTACTACCTGTGTATGTATACCTCCCTATGTAGGCAGGACTGCCTTGTAGATAAAATATTCTCGCTCTCACATTTAAGAGAACTGTCCCCGTTGTGCCCCACCGTGAGGGATATGTGGAAGCCTCTGAAAACAAAGCTGTCTCTTGTAAACACAGAAAGTTTCTGCATTTAAAAGTGACAGTGGGGAGCGGGAGCAGAGGGTGGGAGCTGGAGGTGGTAGAATAGAGTTCCACCACAACCTGGCTGCAAAACTGGGTGAGAAGGCCACATGACAAGACCTGGCAGGTCATAGTCAGAAGACTGGTCTTGTGCTTGACCTGTGTGCTCTAAATAGTTCTACCGGGCCTTGACTAGGTATCCTAAAGTAATACAAAAGTATAGTTGCTCAGTAGTAGGCACCATATGGTGCCAGAGCACTCCCTTGTTCCCAGCAGATTCCACAAATAAATTTGAAAATGATGAGAGAAGCCATGTCTTGCATCCATGACTGAATTTGACGGTGAGCAATCTTCTTTGCAAGGATGAGAAACAGAGAGATCGTTCTCTCTGTACAGTGCTCTGTGTTGGTTTCTGTACACAGCTGCTCAAGATTTTTTACTGTCCAGTTTTAGTAAATCAACCCCAATGTGTGCATTTTACTGTCAGGCCCCATACACACGAGAGGATTTATCCGCAGATACGGTCCAGCGGACCGTATCCGCGGATAAATCCTCTCGAGGATTTCAGAGGATTTCTATGCGATGGCGTGTACACACCATCGCATTGAAATCCGCGCTGAAATCCTCTGCCGATGACGTGTCGCGCCGTCGCCGCTATTATGACGCGGCGACAGACGCGACGCTGTCATATAAGGAATTCCACGCATGCGTCAAATCATTACGACGCGTGCGGGGAATCCCTTTAGACGGATGGATCCGGTAAGTCTGTACAGACGAGCGGATCCATCCGTTGGAATGGATTCCAGCAGATGGATTTGTTGTGCATGTCAGCAAATATCCATCTGCTGGAAATCCATCCCAGGGGAGATTTCTCTGCGGATAAATATCCGTTGGCGTGTACACACCATAGGATCTATCCGCAGAAACCCATTTGATGGGATTTATCTGCGGATAGATTCTATGGTGTTTATGGGGCCTAAATGGAGCTAACTGGATGTTGTTTGTACATGTCGGTTTCCTGATTTTTGATGTTACATGACCAAGTACAAGGTGCACATGGAAAAGTATCTCTACATCAGTCTTGTAACTTTCCTAGTCAGGTCTTCTATAGATAATCATTAGACAACTCATCTCCCATGTGTGCTTTACTGTGAGTTTTATGTTGGGAAGGTAAAAATGGGGACCGTCCCATTACTCCCCTGGATAAAGGACTGTAGCCCTACAACACAGATCACAGCCCTTTCTATGTCTACCAAACCCTATGTTACAAATATTTGTAAGTTTCAAATCTTTATTGTTATTTTTTTATTTGACTTTATACATAAAACCGCTATCTTTGTTGTTTACTTTCCTTCCAAAAAAAATAAAATTCTAATGTTTTTTTTTTTGTTAAGGATTTAAATTGGATTTAGAGATTTAGGGGTTGATTTACTAAAACTGGAGAGTGCAAAATCTGGTGCAGCTGTGCATAGTAGCCAATCAGCTTCTCACTTCAGCTTGTTCAATAAGAGTCGGTTCACACATAGGCGGCACGACTTCGGGGGCGACTCTGCAAGTCGTCCTGAGGACGACTTCAGAGGCGATTCGCAAAATGACTTCTGTATAGAAGTCAATGCAGATCGCCCCGAGCCGCCCCCGAAATACTACAGGAACCTTTTTTCTAAGTCGGAGCGACTTGCGTCGCTCCTATTAGAACGGTTCCATTGCATTCAATGGGACGTGACACTTCAGGCGGCTGAGCCGCCTGTCGCATCGCCCCAGTGTGAACCGGGTCTTAAGCTTTGACAAAAGTAAAACATGGAAGCTGATTAGTTTCTTTGCAGAGCTGCACCAGATTTTGCACTCTCCAGTTTTAGTAAGTCAACCCCTTAAATTCAAACTTGCTACTAGGCGCATTTAATGATCTCTTTTAAGGTCAGGCAGGCTTTATTATAAGTCTGGCCTAGGACAGCTTGTGTATGCCCTCTGATGCTCAGACTCTTCACATGCACTCATTAGTAGATATTAGGGACACCCAATAAGAGGGGTACCTTGCAAAACCAAACCCTGTATTCTAAACCTGTGAGTTGTTCTTTGGATGCTTTAAATCCCTAAGAGCCAGAAAACACACATTACGGGCTAGGTTATCCTATGACTGATGCAGACAGTGATTCACAGTAAGACTATCAGTGGTTGAGGTTACATACCAGCCTAGATTATGAGAAAAAATGTCATTCTGCAGGTCTGCTTCCTTCTTCTGTAGAGGATACAAAACCTCTGACCAGACTGCAAAGCTGGTGAAGTATTTTCAGTTTGTGGCAAATATCTTATAATAAGGAATAAAGTACATGGATTGGAGACAATCAGCCACATGGGCTGATTTACTAAAACAGTAGAGAGTGTCTATTTTCACGTTAACTTGGTAAATAAGGTAAAGCCATGTTCACTTTAAAGTGGTTAGCAAGTTTCAAAGCTGTAGATGGTGGCTGAAATAATTGCTGCTTAGTACCCATGCTGGTCACCTGCATGTTTAGTTACTTAGACCCAGCCTTATCTTTGGGCAATCAAAAAAGATTAGCCAAAAATTCAACCCAGCCAATCGACTACACTGGGAAGGTGGGGCCATCATCGTCCCATCCAGCTCAAATCATCTATATTGGATGGCAATCATTAACCTTTAAAGTGTCAATTTAAAGTGTTGAAAAACTACTATACACAATGTTCAGCTTCTGCTGAATGAAGAAAGAAGTCCACCGTTCGGACAAACACCAAACAGCCAGACTTTTTAGCTCATCCTTAGTCTCTAGTAATGTGCTGACTATGCTTACAGGTCTCCTGCTACTTTTCCCTGGTTTAGACCTCAGATGTATCTATACAAGGTGTAGAAAAGATCATAGTCCCCAGGAGAGGTAGTGATAAGTTCAGACTTCTGTGTAAAAAAGGAAGTTTTCTAGATCTTCCGTCTGGGTACACATGAACCTGTAGGGCTCAACCATGAATGGGATGTGTCACATGTTTATGAATGAATAAAGTGCATCCTAGGTTTTTGCTACTGGTGCCCCCGTTAAAAATTTTTTTCATTTTTCCTAACTTTTTCAAAATTGTTAATTTTTTATTCAGTCTGTTCTTTATATGATTCTTATGATGTTTTATATCTGTTATATATGTTAGAGTTTCTGCATTTGCATCCCTAAACAGAGGTTGTCATCTATCAATTATTGGCAGCCACAAACCAATTGTTTCACACAGATTGTTCCAAACACAAATAATTGTTGCATATATGTATATAGCTCTGCAATGGACATTTGTATGTGAGCTAAGACTAAGCGCTAAGGGAGCATGAAACGGTTTATCTGGTGATGTTGTTCCCCTCTATTTATGTTTTTATGGACTTGCTAAAATAATGGTGATTTTAACCAAGTTGATAGATTGATTAAAAAGTGAAATTATATGCAGCACTCAAAACATGGAAATACATATGTATACAAACTAATGTACACTGTGCAATGACCACAAAAACGAATAATAATGAAAATAAGATGTGAAATTCACACTCAAACTAAAGTCCATGTGCCATCATACAAAAGTTGTTTTAAAATATAAACATAGCAGTCTTTAAATAACCCATGAAAACAAATTATGTGACTAGAAGTGGGATTCCACGTGACATCAATGTTGAGGTGAGGAAACAGACAATAGAACCAGCAACGGTTAGTGAGGAGGCTTAGCGGAGTGAGAGGACTCAAATGGGCATATGCTCAGTGAGTCAACAAGGCTTATGGTGCAACCACCAAAATATGGGACCTCCACGTTTGGGTTCCAGATCAAGTTGTCGGACCGAATCCTCTCAAGTGTTCATAATAGCATGACCAAAAAATAAAATACTCCACATAGTGTGAATCCGTATGAACGTAAAATGTATTGAAAGAAAATTGGAAACACTCACATTTAGAAAGTGGATCATGTGCTTAAAATTGAAGTTTGTGGGTAACGCAATGACATCAGCAGGGCTCGTCCCATCACGTTTCGTCTAAAGAGACATCATCTGGGGTATCTGATAGATTGATCAACTTGGGTAAAACCAGTCTGTTGGATTTTACATGCGATTATTGCTAGCAAATATTATAACCGCTAGCAGTAATCACTGTGTTCTCCTCGCGGGGACAGCTTCCCCCGCTCTACCCACAGGTAGAACATAATGGATCCGCAGGAGGGATTTCCCCCCATCAACACTGACTGTGTTGATGGGGAAATCGAACAATTTTCTTTCCTTCAACCTGTGGTTGTAGGTAAAAAAATCGCTCCATCTATGTCCAGCTTTAGTGCAGACTTCTGGGAAAATCAGTGAGCCAATCACACAAGCAAGAAATTACATTTTTGGAGAAGTTCTGTATACCAACGTGTTTAACTAACATTGGAATAGAATATTTTGTTTCGAATAACTTTGTTTCTAATAAACTCAGAAATGATTTCCATATTTATCTGGAATAAAAAATATATTTTACATAAACCAGCTAATGTTCTTAAAACATGTAATTCTGCTAAAACGTTTGATTTAAGAAATATATATTTTAATAACAACAATTGTGCTCTAACCATTTAAAATTATTTAACATGCTTATATTAGGTTGTTTTACTAAAAAGAAAAGCTAGTAGCTACACATTCAAATTAAAATTACCCTTTACAACTTTATTGATACTGTTTTGTAAATGTGTCACAGCGGGAGTAACTTTGCATTCTACTCCATCCATTCTGGCAGTACTATTATCACATGACGCTTGGCTAAAAAATAATCATCCTACGAGGTCTCTGAGCTATATTAAGTTTTTGAAGATTTTTCACAAAAAGTTTTAGATTTGTGATCTTATACATGTGTTTTCAGAATTTAAAGGGTCACTAAAGGAATTTTTTCTCAGATGTTGCTGTAAGCCTTCTATGTTCTGGACACTTCCTGGTTGTCTGTTTCCTGATGACCACAGTACTGGGAGATTCTAGTTTCATTTTCCAAACCATCACTGCTCTATGGCTCTGTCTAGCACAGAGGCAGGATAACATGCAAAAACGAAACTAGATTCAAAAACGAAACTAGATGCAAAAACGAAACTAGAAGTACATTGTATGGTTGATTTTATCTATTTTTAATCAATTTCAAAAGGAATCAGTTAACTATTATGTCTCTATACCCTGTAAACAGTAATTTCAGCAAAAAAATAAAACATTTCCTTTACAACTCCTTTAACATATTTCATTGGAAGGGTTTATATTTTTTGGGATTGGGGAATGACACTACAATTAATTAACTTCTTTTTTTTTTTTTAGTCCAGTTTTATTCCATTCCGTGTATATGTCATGAATTGTCATGTTAACGCATAACTGAAATGACTGAAGGAATGATTAAATGGATTGTGGGAATCTCTTGATATAATAATGCCACTAATGTGAATAGTGAGCTTGGTAATCTGATATTTATAATAGATGCTGTTTGCACATGCCCATTTTATTACCTTGTGATCAAAGTCCAAGTCCTTTAACTTCACCACACCTTTCACAATTATTCAATAAAAGTAGAAATAAAAACTAAAATATGCGATACTGAGCTAAGCATAATGAATGGAAAACAACAGAAGATGTTAGCACAATTAATGAAATACACAGATGTACAGAAAATGTATTACCGTAAGTATGATTGAAAATGTCATCCATGTTGGCTGCAAATCCTTGGTATCCAACGCCGATGATGAGTGTTTGTTGACAAAAGGACATCCCCCAGTCAGTGATGCCTTGTAACCAATCAGATTGTCTTTTTCATTCTGACAGACTACAATAGATTATTTAATTTAAAGGTCTAACTGGGGGTTCAGAGGACTACATTATGGGGGATAGATGATATATATAGACAAAATCCACACTGATTCTAGACATATGCTGACTTTGAAATATATTTTACTAGAAGGTGGACTAATTGCTGTAAGGAGCATGAGACAATGGAGGGGTTCCCCTCTTTAACCAGTGAGAGTCACATGCAATAGTTTACCTTTACTTCCCCAATTTCCTATATAGAAATGTATCAAAGGTATGTATGGTGGACTTGAATTGGGTCTAATATAGGCGAATGTTGGCTGTAGCCTGGCAATCCCACCTCTGAGTACAAATGGTTTTAAATTTCACTTTGCTAATGGTTTTCATTTTCGAATGTGTTAGCTTTTATATGCATTACTAATGTGTACCTCCAATCTCCTGAGGAAGTGGACATCAATCCATGAAATGTGTAGAGCACCTGATGATTCCCCAAATCAATTTCATAGTATCTTGTGGCATTCAAATATGACATGATCTATGCAATGTACATCTGTGCTCATAGGTTTACATATCCTGGCAGAATGTATGATTTCTTGGCCATTTTTCAGAGAATATGAATATTATCAAAAAATAATGGAGGAACATTTGCATTCATCATCCAAGAAGGTGCACATGGGACGTACTTGGACATTCCAACATGACAATGATCCAAAACACAAGGCCAAGTCGACCTGTCATTGGCTACAGCAGAATAAAGTGAAGGTTCTGGAGTGGCCATCTCAGTCTCCTGACCTCAATATCATTGAGTGACACTGGGGAGACCACAAGCGTGCAGTTCATGCAAGACAGCCCAAGAATTTACAGGATCTGGAGACTTTTTGCCAAGAGGAATGGGCAGCTTTACCATCTGAGAAGATAAAGAGACTCATCCACAAATACCACAAAAGACTTCAAGCTGTCATTGATGTTAAAGGGGGCAATACACAGTATAAAGAACTGGGGTATGTAAACTTTTGATCAGGGTAATTTGGGTAGTTTCTGTTGTGATTTTGATTTAAAAAGAGTAAACACAGTTGACTTCAACATGGCTTCAACCAAACACTAACCATGAGTGAATGAAAAGTTGTCATGTTCTCTGAAAAATGGCCAAAAAATCATAAATTCTGCCAGTGTATGTAAACTTATGAGCACAACTGTATATGACCCTGGTGGGAGGAATATGGGTGGGAGTCAATAGGTCTATTAGGGCCTAAATGCTTTTACTAATATTGTATGTGTTGTGCCCTTTTTTTCCAATGATACACAGTACTGTGCAAAAGTGGAATAGTTGCACAGAGTCGCTTAGCCTTGTTTCCACATCCTATGCATGAAAACGAGGTGCAGAAAAATGGCAGCAGGTGCTCTGGACTGATAAGTCCAAATTTGAAATATTTGTCTGTAGCAGGAGGCAGTTTTGCTTGCAAAGGGCTGGAGAGTGGGACAATAAGTGTCTGCAGGCAACAGTGAAGCATGGTGGAGGTTCCTTTCATGTTTGGGGCTGCATTTCTGCAAATGGATTTGGCGATTTTGTAAGGATGAATTGTGTCCGCAACACTGAAAAATACAGGCAGATACTTATCCATCTTGCTATACCAACAAGGAGGTGTGTGATTGACCCCAAATTTATTCTGCAGCAGGGCATTGACCCCAAACATACAGCCAATGCCATTAAGAACTATCTTCAGCGTAAAAAGGAGTCCTGGAAGTGATAGTTTGTCCCCCACAGAGCTCTGATCTCAACATCATCGAGTCTGTCAGGGATTACATGAAGAGACAGAAGAATCTGAGGCAGCCCACATTCACAGAAGAACTGTGGTTAGTTCTCCAAGATGTTCAGAAGAACCTACCTGCCGAGTTCCTTCAAAAACGATGTGCAAGTGTACCTAGAAGAATTTATGCTTTTATGTTTTGAAGGCAAAGGGTGGTCACACCAAATATTGATATGATTTGGAGTTCTCTTCTGTTTATTTACTTTCCATTTTGTTAATTAATAAAAAAAAACTATTAACACTCCTTATTCTGAAAGCATTCTTCATTTACAGCATTATTTCACACCTGCCTAAAACTTTTTCATAGTGCTGTATTCGTTTTGTATCAGTTACACGTGATCGGACTTCCATCAAACTTTTCCATGGATTTTTGTCTGAAGGGAGTTTTAAACTTGGTATGCATACAGATGGCACAACATTTTCAGCCAACAAAACCTTAATATGTGTTTTTCTATGCTCTTCAGCGCCACCCTTTGGGCAACATCTGCTAATGTTGTCTTAATGTTTAACATTGGTTCTGACTGAGCATGTGTGTTTGTACTTTGGATTTTAGGTGGACAGATTTGTGTACATACGATCGTATAATCTGACATAACAGATTTATTGCCAGACAGTTGGTGGGCATGAACAGCCAATATTTGTTGTCGTTAATTCCGCCAACAATTGTCTGATGGAGCATACACACGGTCGGATTATCCAACACAACAGACAATTATTGTCGTAAAATTGGATCATGTGTACGGGCCTTTATTATGACAATAAATTATAAAAGACAAATTTTAAAGTAATTTGAAGTCTTGTGGTACCTTGAAAGCCCCACTCCCTTTCCGCCTTCTTTTCTGGAACATTATAAGAATCCAGGAGGGTATAGAACCCACTGAGTTTTTTATTTTAGTTGGATTTTCGCTTTAACAGTGCAGGCTATGCTTGCTAATATGTAACTCCAAAGCATCCGCATGCTGAATTCTCACACTAGATGGAATTATAAAAGAAAGCATTATGGGGGAATGAGAGGAGAGAAGATTAGATAAGCAAATATGGTTAAAAGAGAAAACTTTTTTTTTTGTACAGTGTATCTCCCTCCATATAATTACAGCCACAAAGATGACAGAATGCAAAGGATTGTGGGGATTGGTATATAAACAAGACCTGAAAGGAAGCTGTATTTGTTTCCTAAGTCTGTGTACAGGATCTTCCTGGATGTAGCCATGATGCAAACATCAGCTTTAGAACCCAGAACTGAGAAAAGTAATTAGCGACAACAGATGTGCCATCCTGGCCACTTCTGACTTAGCAAGGAGGAAAGCGTCCTTTGTAGAGGAGAAAAATAAAAAGATGTTCGGCTGTGGGGAGCCCATGGGTAACTCACACAAATGTTTGTTCTGCACATTTCTGAAGGGGCAAACAAACAAACGGGGTCATTAAATAAAGAGCTGCTAGGGAAACAGTGAGCCATGCTTGCATTAGCTGTTTGTTACATTTTTGCATAGTTCTACAGGACGTACTGTATCTAAGTTTATTGTGAAGAGAAACCCTCCGGAGCAAATTTTCCATCTTCTCATTGCCCAACTACCAGGGTAGCCAGACTCTAAAAACTTGCAATAGTAATGAAAATAATTGTTAAAGTTGCAAGATTGTCCATATAGCCAGTGTAAAATGTTTGTCAAAAAAGGGGCAAAAAAAGATTCCTATAGTTTAATAATATAGATGTTACCCATATTATTGTTCCAGTATCATTTGTAAAATTGCCCCACTTTCCCCAATCATTTGTCTTGTTATCACTAATGCCCTGTACACACGATCAGAATTTCTGATGGAATTTTCCGTCAGAATTCCTTTCAAGCATACACACTGTCAGACCAAATTCCGACCGTCCAAAACGCGGTGACGTAAAACACTACGACGAGCCGAGGAAAATTAGGTTTAATGCTTTTGATTCGACTTGATTCTGAGCATGCGTGTTTTTTTCTCCGTCGGAGTTCCACACAGACGATCGGAATTTTCGATAGGATTTTTTTCCATAGGAAAATTTTTTTTTTAATTATTTTTTTAAAACTACGACAGAAAAAAGTCTGATGGGCCCCACACACGGTCTGAATATCCGATGAAAAAATTCTGTCAGCCTTTTTTCATCGGAAATTCTGATCGTGTGTACAAGGCATAAGGATAAGAGAAATGATTTAGTGCATTGGGCATTGTAGTTCTTGACTGCTTATGTGAAATTTACCTGAAAAAAATCTTCTCCTTTCTTCTTTATTTAGAAGGTTTTTGGATTATGTGTGGTAGTTTTGTTTATTTCACTTAGTGTCCTATGTATTATAGTGATTATTTTCTATTTTGTGTGCTTGGTTGTTATTGTACTGTTACTTCATTCTTTTTATATAACTTTTCATATTGTTTGTTTTAATATATCTGTGAAAAAGAAAGCATGAAATAACGAGGCACAGTATTTGGCACAAGGTTGGGGATAGTTAAAGGGAGCTTCCATCACCCACAAGGGCCATTCCATTACACCTAATTTAAACACCTAATTGATGCTGCAGTCAGGGTACGCCTGTGACTATCGGTCGGCGGTCTTATGCCAGCAATCCCCTCCTAGATATACCTTCTAGTCAGCGGATTCTGTGTTTCAGCTGTATATCTGCTGATCGCTCCCCTTCTTTTCTGTATTGGTTCATACAGACAAGATTCTCTTAAGTGATTCGGGGTCTTTCCTGCTCCCCTCCTAAAAGAGCTAAAAGAGAAAAGAAAAAAGAACCAATCGTGTAAAAGTAGGCGGGTGTAGCTCTAAGCACGATAACAAGGTCTCAGATGAACTACCTTCCCTCTTCCATCTGCTCCCTAATATTTTAGGTACTAGCCAGCTGTAGGGGACTGCATCATCATGCATGCCACCTGATGCGCTTAACCATCTGCGCACACAGAGGTTACATGCTCGAGTGGAGGTCCAGGTTCCTTGGTTTAACCCTTTGTGTGAGCCCGGACGCCTCTGCTTTTTAATCGGCAAATTATTATCATATATTTTTCCCACTTGAGAATACGCATAAATACATAAAACGATCTTGCTGTCAACGCACACCGCAATCCCTCACCCCTGAACAAGAGGTCCTATTAAGACGCCTCGAAACATTAAAACGTTGGGTTATCTGTCTTTACCCTATAGACAGAACTGGGCTCTGCATCATCTTTTTTGTCTGTTTATGTGTTGTCAGTGTTCTCAACATAATAATTGTTTGCCTCCCATTTTGTGCTGTCCCCTCCTGTTATGCCCTTTGATCTCTTGGATGCGTTCCAATGTGTAGTGTAGCCTTTACTACCAATAATGTAAAATTTTCCATACATATATATATATATTTTGTCAATAAAACCAATTTATATATTTTTTGAATACCTTGTGACTTGTCTCGTCACTTAATTAACCAAGTCCTCCCCACTGAGGAAACACACTCCTCGGAGTGTATACAGATAATTATTGTTTAACATGATGCAAAAAGAAAAGTCCAATGAATTGTTAGCTAACAGCTGTACAATGCTGAAACCAAATTTTAGGGATATCCATCAAACATACAAAACCATTCTGGACTGAACTGCTAAACACAAAAAAGTATTCAGATAAAACAAGGGTGTAAAAGTGTCAATATAGTGAGCTGAGACAGTCTGAAAATGTACGTCGACAAGTGAAATGTGGACAATCACGCACATACCTTTGCTGCTACCATGGCCCAGTGAATACAGCGGTTACCATGGTTGTCCCTCACAATTGGGTAGACTTTAGAGGGCAGTCTTTGTTTCTGAGCTCTGCCCAAATAGAAAAAGATGATCTAGTCTGACTTCTTGTGTACTTTGGTCAAGGCAACCTCACATTTCAAGCGTCAGCAAGATGTTTTAAGTAGGATTTTATCTCATCTTCTTTTAGCATCACTTAGATTAAGCTGTCATGTGTGGCAAAAGCAAAGATATATAGAAGCTGGAAATTTCCCTTCTTGAGTAATGCGAATGACTTCTAATTCAACTCTGAAAAGGTGAAAACTAGAGCAACAGCTATGCCCATAGAAGACCATGGGACTTCTGTGAGGTAGAGCAATGTAGATTGCCCAGTGTGTTGTCTGGTCGCTCTGTTATATACAGTTATTAGGTTGAAATAGCATTTGGGATACATGTTACGTTACGCTTCTGAACAACAAAAAAAAGAACATGCTTCTGCTGAGCTGATAGCTTGCCTTATGCCGCGTACACACGACCGTTTTTCATGACGAAAAAAATGACATTTTTTAAATTGGTCGTGAAAAATGGTCATGTGTATGCTCCAGAGCATTTTTCTCGACGTGAAAAATGCCCGTTAAAAATTTAGAACCTGCTCTATTTTTTCTCGGCGTTTTTCACGTCGTCCTTTTTCACAAAACGGTCGTGTGTACGCTTTAACGGGGGGGGCAACGCACATGCTCAGAAGCAAGTTATGACATGGGGAAATTAGCAAAAGCAGCCCAAAGGGTGGCGCCATTCGAATGGAACTTCACCTTTATAGTGCCTTTGTACGTGTTGTACGTCACCGCGCTTTGCTCGAGCATTTTTTTTCACGAACGTGTGTATGCAAGGCAGGCTTGAGAGGAATCACAACAAATCACGTTGAGAAAAACATCATTTTATTTCATGACATGAATAACGGTCGTGTGAACGCGGCATTAGAGTGGAAAACACTCTTTAGTTGGTCTGATTTCTATTTCATTGCAAGTTAAAGCAAGCAGTGTAAAAAGACAAATTTGCCTCTTTGCATTGTTCTCAAAGTCAATGACATAAGGAACAGTAATGTTGAGATGGGTGGGGCTTGATGTTAGCAGGGTGGAGTTTAATTTAGAGACTAAAGCAGAATTTCAGTTTTATGGCAGTAAAGACGAAAAATACTCTCGGTTGCGGATGACCATACACAGCTCAAAATTTGGTGTACAAATCAGATGAAGTATGCTTTCAGATCCCTGTTGAGAAGAAGTCTTGCATTTAAGTTAAAGGGGTTGTAAAGGTTCATCTTTTTTTACCTTAAGCATCCTATGCATTAAGGTGAAAAAACATCTTACGATCACCGGCACCCCAGCCCCCCCATTTACTTACCTGAGCCTTGGAAAGTCCCGCGTCACGAACGCGCTCTTCCTTTGCTCTGTCTTTTTGGCTCTTCATTGGATAGATTGATAGCAACGCAGCTATTGGCAGGGCCGAGTCCTGTAGTCGGCAGCTGTGGACACCGACTACAAGACTCAGGAGCGCGCCTGCAAGGTAACCCCCTTGGGAGAGTGCTTCCCAGAGGCGGGTAGGAGCCGAGACACAGCCGTGGGACCCCAGAAGACGCCTTTCGGGGGCCACACTGTGCAAAACGAGCTGCACAGTGGAGGTAAGTATGACCTGTTTGTTATTTAAAAAAAAAATATTCAAACCTTTAGTATCACTTTAAGACCGAGATCTGTATTAGACATGACTAAAATGTACACTCACCGGCCACTTTATTAGGTACACCTGTTCAAATGCTTGGTAAGCAAAATTGCTAATCAGCCAATCACATGGCAGCATTTAGGTATCTAGACGTGGTGAAGACAACTTTCTGAAGTTTAAACCGAGCATTAGAATGGGGAATCTGGGATAAGGTGTATAAGAAAAACAAATGGAAATACAATTCACCATTGATAGCACTAAAGGAAAATAACTACTTTGCACCGGGGGAAAACTCAATGGGAGGGAACTGGATTAAAAAAGAAAACGCACAACTACGGGACATAATGCAAGGGGCAAAAATATGCACAATACAAGAAATAAAAACAAAAAAGGATTTGATGGATATAAATGAGTGGAGGTACTTCCAGCTTAAGCACTTCATAGCTGCACAATCTAACATCAATGGAGCGCTTAGCTTATGTAACATGGAAAAAACTTGCGGGAATATATCCCGAATATATAACGTTTGATGGAGGTGGACGGGGTGGAAGTGCCGACATTCATAAAAAAACTGGTAGAAGGAATTGGGGAAACGAAGAAGGAACCAAGAAGTGGGCAAAATCTTGAAACTTGTACATGGATCATCAGTAACAAGTAAAGATTATGGAAATGAATTATAAATGTATAACTAGCTGGTACAGAACCCCAGATATACTAGGGAAGTCCCAAATAGGACAAACAACGGAGTGTTGGCAGAGGTGTGGGCAGGTGGAAACTATGGCCTACATATGGTGGGGATGCCCCAAGATAGCGATCTATTGGAAGGAAGTACTAAGCTATATCAAAGAGATTACTAAGATAGACCTACCTGAGGAACCTTGGACATGTTTAAAGAAACGTTGTTTTTTCGAGAGCCTGAAAAACGTTGTTTTTTACAACCCGAAAAATGATCGTGTCTACGCGGCATAAGATCTGCAAATTGCAGAAGATGGCCAGACTACTTTTAGAGTTGGTTCAGTTCAACCAATAGATGCTTAAAGAGGAAGTACACTTCCTCTGCTAACATTTACCAATAGGTAAGCCTATAATAAGGCTTACAACAAACCAGGTATAACACCGCTCCAGGTGATAGTAATACCTTCCTTAATGATTAGGTGCAGGTCCAGTCCGTGATCTGGGTAACTAACTGATGCAAGAGACAAAACGATTGACCGCACTCCAAGGATAAGGAAAATTGCTTTATTGGTATAAAAATTTCTTCGCTTAGTCATAACCCTATAATAAGGCTAAACTATAGGTAGTGTAAATCTCTTCTAAACGTGTACTGTTTAGGAGATATTTACATTACATGAAGCCAGGGACATTAGTGGCGCATGCGCTCTGAAGGAACGGCCACGGGTGGCGTTCCTTTCGAGACCTTTGCCGTACGCATGAGTGGGAGTACCATCATCGCGGCTCCAGCCAACCACAGAGCTGGAGCCCCTGAATCTGGAAGAAAGACAGGTGAAAATGGAGGCAGCTGCAGCACTGACATTGCGGCGTTGGAACAGCCTCTTTTTAAGGTCATTTTCACATACTAGCACATTATGACTTTACCTTGCAGGACGAAAAAAAATGTCCAGCGGTATACAACCGTTTTAAAGGGTTAGTAAAGGAAAAAAAATGTTTCCTTTAAAATAACAAACATGTTATTCTTACCTCCACTGTGCAGTTCGTTTTGCACAGAGTGGCCCCAATCCACGTCTTCTGGGGTCCCTCGGTGGCTGTCTCTGGTCCTCCCCGCAATTACTCACCACAATCAGGCGAGAGCTCGCATGGTGGTCAGTAATTGCGGGCGCACTCCTGTGATACAGCGAGCAGCCATAGCTGCTCACTGTATCACTCGGCCCCGCCCCTCACTGGATGTGATTGACAGCAGTGCCAGCCATAGGCTGCGCTGCTCTCAATCCATCTGCTCTAGCCAATCAGCGGCCAGGCTGAGCGGCGAAGAGGATCTCAGGACTTTTGAGGGGTCAGGTAAGTATAACGGGGGCTCAGGGGGGCCGGCATTATGGGAAGTTTTTTCACCTTAATGCATAGATTGCATTAAGGTGAAAAAAAATATTAATTTACAATTCCTTTAAGCTTTCAGCTCTGGAAAAATAGTTATAAAGGGAAGAAATCCATAATTCCTCTCAGCGTGTCTTAGCATAAGGTGTGTGTACTCCAGACGCCATCTATGATATCTGGAGTACACACACCTTATGCTAAGCAGAATAAAGGAATAATAGTGGTTTAAAAAAAGCCCTTGTGGGTTTAACTAATCATTTTTAATTTTTTTGTATATTTCTCCATTAAAAGGGGCACTGCAGGGGGGCGTGTCCTATGCCTACATACTTTTGATAAAAGGTGTCCCTCATTCCCATCTCAAAAAGTTGGAAGGTATGGATCTAAACCACAAAGAATTAACCACTTCAGCCCTGGAGGATTTGGCTGCCCAATGACTGGGCCATTTTTTGCGATTCGGCACTGCGTCGCTTTAACTGACAATAGCGCGGTCGTGCGACGTTGCATCCAAACAAAATTGGCGTCCTTTTTTCCCACAAATAGATTGACAGTTTTGAAAATAAATAAATATTTTTTACTTTTTGCTATAATAAATATCCCCCAAAATATATATAAAAAAAAAATGTCCTCAGTTTAGGCTGATATGTATTCTTCTACATATTTTTTGTAAAAAAAAACGCAATACTCGTATGTTGATTGGTTTGCGCAAAAGTTACTTTTTACTAGTAATGGCGGCGATCAGTGATTACTATCGTGACTGAGATATTGTGGCGGACACATCGGACACTTTTGACGCTATTTTGGGACCATTCATATTTATACAGCGATCAGTGTTATAAATATGCACTGATTACTGTGTAAATGTGACTGGCAGGGAAGGGGTTAACACGATCAAGGAGTTAAATGTGTACCCTAGTGAGTGATTCTAACTGTAGGGAGAGGGTACTGACTGGGGGAGGTGACCGATCGGTGTCCCTATGTACAAGGGACACACCATCGGTCTCCTCTCCCTGACAGGATGCGGATCTCTGTGTTTACACACGGAGATCTACGGTGCTGCTCAGTTACGGGCCGGGCAGGCGCATCGGGTTCCCAGTGACGCGGTGCACACGCGTCCCCTAGTGGCTCGGGAAGGTGAAGACGTCATATGACGTCCTCCAAGAATGAGAGGCTTATCGTCCCGCCGTCATTTGATGGCGGGCGGTAGTCTAGTGGTTAAAGCAACGTGATATGATGCATGCCAACAACAAGAATACATGCAAGGGTATTCTGCTTCATAAGACCCAAACCAAAATTGAATCACTGCATTACAGATTCTTCAAAAACCCGATGTCAGATGTAAAACACAAATTCACTTTTACTTTATCCCCTAAACCATAATTCTATCCAAGTTTTTAGTTTTGGATAGAGTGGGAAAGAATATGAACTTCAGGCTTTTTCTGTATTACTTTATTTTTAATAGGTTTTTTCACTGCAAGAAATGGAGGGTGTGGTTATCACCAGGACAGGATGGGCCACGCAACAATAAAAACGTTTCTGGAACTTCTAATCCTTCCCACACTTCTAAAAATGTGTTTTTGTCTGTATCCAAGTTAGAGAATTTTTCAATCACTGCCATCCTGACAGGAAGTAAACAAAACTCTCCAAAACAGGACCACAGGAGGCATAAAAAGACAGCTTGATGCTTTACACAGAAGAATGCTTTTAATGCAGCAGCCTACAGATACATTTTAGACAACTGTGGGATTCCAATCTTGTGCCAATAGTTTTAGGAAATGCCTTTTCTGTAGCGGCCTGACTATGTCCCTGTGCACAGAAAGGCCCATAAAGCCTTGGGATGAGTGACTGTGCCTGGGCTTGGTGTGTGGGGCATCATGAAGTCTGAACATTTCAAACTTAAAACCAAGCCTCCGTTTCAAGGCCAATAGGCAAGGGATTGTTATAAAAAATAAAAAATAAAACATTTTTATACAATACAGCAGGAAGAGGGTCCAACTTTTAATGTACCTTTGAGGGCGACATGGGAAGATCGCCACCAGGGCTGTCTTAATGAGAGGGCACACCTGGGCACTGCCCAGGGGCCCTAGCTGCATGGGTGGGGCCTGTACTTTCCCCAAAGCAGCTGGTCCTTGAGCCCACGCTGCCCTGTAATTGATGGCACTGAGAGTGATAGATACACAGGGGAGGCAGTCTGCCTCCTACCTACTTGATGTCTGTTTACCTGCACTATCATCATTGTAGGGGCCCCAGAGCATTACTTTGCCCAGGGGCCCATGATGTTATTAAAGCGGGGGTTCACCCAAAAAACTAATTTTAACATTAGATTGAGGCTAATGGTGGGAAGCACAATCGTATTGGATGACATCCGTATTGGATGTCTTCCGCCAGTGGTTCACACTGCCCTATGAGAACTTCCACTGGAAGTGTCAATACAAAGTGAATGACTGCCCCAGATCGGTTCGCATATCACAGTGTGAACTGTCAATTCAGACAGGAATCGAATCGCATGCAGTTTGGTCAGAATGCGATGCGACTTCAGCCATACAGCAGCGCGGTGCGAATCACATGTGATGTCTAACATCGTGCCAGTTTTAGGGCCGGTCCCCACTGGCACGATGTTAGACATCACATGTGATTCGCACCGCGCTGCTGTATGGCTGAAGTCGCATCCCATTCTGACCAAACTCGTGCAGGACCCTTTTTTTGGTCCGCACCAGAATCGGAACGCATGGGTGTTCACACCCATGCGATTCGATTCCTGTCTGAATTGACAGTTCACACTGTGATATGCGAACCGATCTGGGGCAGTCATTCACTTTGTATTGACACTTCCAGTGGAAGTTCTCATAGGGCAGTGTGAACCACTGGCGGAAGACATCCAATACGGGAACCCGCGCTGGAATCGCAGGGTCCCCGCATCGCTGCAGTGTGAACCGAGCCTTACAGACATCATTTGTCTATCATTTTGTTACATTTCAGGTACTCTTTTTATTCAAAATAAACTTTAAAAAAAATGATCTTTTAAACCACACAGGTTTTCTATGTCTGAGTGCTCCATGATACAGCCCTCTATTATATGCCCTGTCCATGGTGCTGATGAAAACTATTACCTTTTTTTTGGGAGATTCATACAGAAGCAAGCTCTCTCAAAACACAAATCCTGACTACTTCATTGCATCGGTCATTATTCTCAACAGACAGATATTTGTAGACACATGCAAATAATTCCTCAAGTCCTGATAGGTTACTGTGCAGCAAAAATGATTGTGTCATATTATTACCATTAATACAATGTAATCTCAAAGAACTAATACATGAACATGAAGGGTGCCTGTCACCAAGCAATGCAATGCCTAGATTATTATAAACTAGACAGGTCAATATGAAATACAACAATATATCTAATAAAGAAATGTTTCTATTTAGTATGTCAGCATTTCAAGGACAGCGGTTATTAAACCCAAAAGCAAACATTTATTATATTGTAGCTTACCAATTCTTGCCAATAAAGTGTTAGTAGCTGGAATTCAGCTTCCATTTGTTAGTGTATCGAAATCTCCTAGTCCACCTAACACTCCCCTCCCCCCAGATTAACTGCCGCTGTCCAAATGAGCCCATGTGCTCCTTCATTCAGCGTGCGGGGGGGAATGTAAACAGGAAGACGTCCAGGGACGTCCATCCGGCAGTAGAGAGCCGCTCTGTGGATGACTTTCATCTATAGCGCGGCTCTCAAGTGGTTAACCACTTGACCTCCGGAAGGTTTTTCTTTTTTTTTCGCGATATGGCACTGCGTTACTTTAACTAACGACAATGTACCCAAATAAAATTTTTGTATTTTTTTTCCCCATAAGCGTATATTGATTGGGAAGGTGTCAGGAAGGCTCTGTCAGAAGACAGAATAATAGCCGCAGAAGAATCCCTGTTCCTTGAACACCTGGAAAAAGAGGAGCATTAGAGCATGCTAACGTGCAAGCGCATATGCGCATGCGCAAATGTGTCCGGCGCATTCCATGACAGAAAAGGGCGGCAAATAAGCTGGATCAGCACCCAGGATCAGTGCTGTCTTTTCTACAGCGTTCTGTGAGCATCCTGTTTCCTGTTTCCTGCATCTGCTCTTAAAGCATTGACCCGGCTTGTTCCTGACTATTCCTGTTTTCCACCTGCATCAACCCCGGCTTGTGCTTTGACCATTCTTCTGCTTCCGCATCTGTACTTGATCTGATCGTTTTGTGAATGACCCAACTTGTTTGACTCTGATTACGTTCCAGCCACTCCAGAGCTACCAAGTTGCTAGCACCTATACAGCTACCTTCGGAACTTGTTCTTCGGCTAAGTACCAGCCTGTTTCTGCCCACGGAAACCGACTGCCATCGGGCGGACTACTGGATCAGCAGCCCAACAGCAAGCATGTTTACCACCACTCGTGCGACTATGCACTCCTGCGCTACCTGTATACTCTACCGGGGCCCTGAGTCAGAGGTGCAAGAGAGGCCTTCCTCTGCATAAACCAGGCTTTACCCATACCCACCAGGTACGTGACAAAAGGAGTTAACATCAGAGGCAATCAAAGGGTTAACTGTGTGCCTAGCCCGTGCTTACTCACTGTGTGGGAGGTGTTTTGACTAGAGGAAGGCAAAGATCTGTGTTCCTGCTTTGCCAAAACACAGGAACAATGCCTTCCCTTCTGACAGAATGGCAATCTGCCTTGTTTACAGAGGCAGATTGTCATTCTGCTTATGCCCTGTGCGGGCGGACATACATAGGTAGATTCAGAAAGAGTTAGGCCGGCTTATCTACAGATAAGCCGACCTAACTCTGAATCTGCACCGACCTATGTTTAAGTGTATTCTCTAACAGAGATACACTTAAACATATCTAAGATAGGACGGCTTGCGCCGTCCTATCTTAGATTGCAATGTTTTGGCTGACCGCTAGGTGGCGCTTCCATTGCGGCCGGCGTAGATTATGTAAATGAGCTTGTACGCCGATTCACGAACGTACGCGCGGCCGCCGCAGTCGAATTACGTCGTTTCCGTAAGAGATAGGCCGCCTAAAGTTAGAGCTATGCTCTAGTGGACTAGTAATGTTAAGTATGGCCGCCGTTCCCGCCAAGAAATTCGAAATTTTTACGTTGTTTGCGTAAGTCGTCCGCGAATCGGGATTTACGTTGTTTACGTCCACGTCAAAATCAATAGGCCCGTACGGCGTACTTAGCCGCAATGCGCACTGGGAAATGTAGTCGGCCGGCGCATACGCAGTGTAAAAAAACGTCAAAAACGTGAGGTCAAGCCTCATTACCAATATACACGCCCCCCTCCAAGTCATTTGAATTAGGCGCCCTTACGCCCGCTCGTTTGATGCTACGCCGCCGTAGATTAGCAGGTAAGTAGATTGAAAATCACTACTAGCCTAGTTAATTTACGGCGGTGTAGCCTAAACAGGCTAGGCTAGGCCGCCCTAAAGTTAATCCAATCTCTCTGAATATACCTAAAAGTCTGCAGTACCAGCCACTGGGCCCCCGTTGTATGTGATCACTGCGGTGCGCACGCACCCCTGACCCATAAGCATCAGATCATGTACTAGGTACGCAATCTGGTGCAGTACGGCCGCCCTGCTGCAGTATATGTACAGTGGGTGGTCTGCAAGTGGTTGAAATGTTGATTTTATTGGGAATAAAATAGCTAAGTGGATTTTACACTTAGCGAACACATGCAGTCAAATTTTTAATTTGACTGTCTCTTTACTGGACGTTTATACGTTTTATCTTCCTAAAGAAGGATATCCCACTCTTCACAATCACATCTTATTCATGACATCATTTTTCAACAGCACCTATATTTGTGTGCAATTATTTTCAAGGATGAAGCACACAATGGGCAAAATTAGAACCAAAATATCTGACGGGCACTTTGAGATTTCATTGAGAATTCCTTCTACATCCATCGAACCAGATAATGATGTGTTAGTTTATCAAAAGCAGTGTCAAATATCACACTACATTTATGTTGCCCTTTTTGTACAATTTAAAACAGTTTTATTACTGAGGTACATTATGTATATCAGTGATCGTTAACATGTTTTTACACTTATTGTAATGCCGCGTACACACAGTTGGAATTTCCGACCACAAATGTTCGATGTAAGCTTTTGGTCGGATCTTCCGACCGTGTGTAGGCTCCATCGGACATTTGCTGTCGGAATTTCCGACAACAAATGTTTGAGAGCTGGTTCTCAATTTTTCCGACAACAAAAGTTCTTGTCGGAAATTCCGATTGTCTGTATGCATTTGTGACGCACAAAAATTCTAGGCATGCTCAGAATCAATTAGATGCATGCTCGAAATCATTGAACTTAATTTTTCTCGGCTCATCGTAGTGTTGTACGTCACCGCGTTCTTGACGTTCGGAATTTCAGACAACATTTGTGTGACCGTGTTTCACAAGTTTGAGCCAACATTCCGTCTGAAAAAAATCCACGGTTTTCTTGTCGGAATGTCCGTTTGTGTGTACGCGGCATTAGTGTATTTTATGTGTGGCCCAAGACAGTCCTCCTCTTGTGTGTGTGTGGCCCATAAGGGTCAAAATGTTGGACACCCTTGGTCTAGATGTTCAGTCTGCAAGACAGACAACAGCAGAACTAGTCCAGCATGCATTGCACACACTTACCGTAATATGAAAGCAATTGTTATTAAAAGTCTATTGGCAAAACAAGGATTAGTAAATAGATAGGAAAGTATATCAATAAATACATTTCTACATTAAAAAAAAATATTGTGAAAAAAATAAAAAAATAAAATAACCTCGACCAAAGGCCACAGTTCCGCGTTAAACGTAAAATTATTTTTTAATCGTTTTCTTTATCATTATAATCTTCCTTCAGAGATAAGATATTTGTTCTAGATAAGATATTCACTCTTGTTATAACTCTCTAGTAGGAAAATGCGCCACACTGATCTTTGCAAAATTCCGAAATTACAAATAACCAAAGCAAATTTTTACAATATATCCAAAGAAATTAAAGAGGAGGTCCAGCACCCCCCCCCCCTCCAACAAAAAATGAAAAGTCAACAGCTAGAAATACTGCAGCTGCTGACTTTTAATATATGGACACTTACTTGTCCAGGGAGCCTGTGATGTCGGTAACCAGCCGATCTTCGGATTGGTTGTTAGGTGCACCCATCGCCATTCCTGGTAAGGGAACCCAGCAGTGAAGCCTTTCTGCCTTACACCCAGGTTCCTTCCTGCACACACGCGAATCGCGCTGTGCTCTCTAATTGGACCAGTGGCGGAGGAAGAAGAAGGGGGCTAAACTTCTCCCGAAAGTGGGGAAGGGGTACCTGTCGAAATTAGGTACTCCTTCCCCCCTTCCTCCCGAAAGGTTTCAAATGTGGCACCTGAGAGGGGGAGTAGACGGATTTTGCAGAAGTTCCACTTTTGAGTGGAACTCCGCTTAAAGAAACATTTGAGTGAATTAAAGTGGTTGTAAATCGTAACATACTCAATGAAGTGTCTATCCTCAGGTAATACACAAAGATTAAACAAATCTCTCCTTTTCAACACATTTTACACAGCATTTATAAGCTCCAGAAAGCAGAAGGTAGGTACATACCTCCCAACATTTTGAGATGGGAATGAGGGACACCTACTAGCAAACGTATGTAGGCAAAGGACACGCCCCCGTCATACCCCCTTAAAGGAGACTTAACTTAAAAAAATGTTAATTAAATCCACAAAGGATTTTTTTACCACTACTATTCCTTTATATTGGCTTTTAAAATTTACAAATGCAGCAATTTATAATTTAGATGAAAGGTTTAGCACTGGGAAACACTTTTTGAAAGATAAAACATAACTTTTATATACATCTATATAGATCAGACCAAAAGGGACAAATGATAAGGAAAAAGGGACAGAGGGACATTGCTCCAAATCAGGCACAGTTGGGAGCTATGCAGGTATTTGACATCGGGTTGTCCCAATACCACTTTTTTGTTGTTTAAATATTTTATTGGTATTTCAGAAAAATTATAATATAATAAAGCAATACATATGTGTAAATATATCAAAACCACTAGTACATAAAATGGGGTGGATCAATAATATCTACAGAACAGAAGAAATCATTCAAAAAATATATCATACTATCACATCAGTGGAAACAATTAAAAAGGTCCATAAGGATCAGATCAAAGGGTATGACTGTACATTATAACGGAAATTGTTTAGAAAAAAAATAAACAATACTACTAAAAAGGGGGGAAAAGGAGGAGAAAAAAAAAAGGGGAGGTGGAGTGGATCAGATGGTGGTATTAAATTGCAGAAGAAATCAGAATGATTTCAAGTAATGTCAGAACGGTGAGTTAGCGTTTCGAAACTCTGTAGATTTAGTAAAAATTGTCCAGCAATTCCATTTATCATGGAACTTAGTGGGGGAATCCAGTGATTGAAAGACAGAGTATCGGGTGAAGCATCGGGAGCATTTGCCCGAGAACAAGTACTCGGGCAAATGCTTGGCATCGGTCCCGATACCAATACTAGTATCGGTATCGGGACAACCCTATCACAAATTGCAGAGCATACAGCAGGGAGCTGAGTGTAATCTGAGACCTGGGTGGAGGGACAAGACACATCCCCCTCTACACAGTCACAGCTGAGGCTGTCAATCACCCTCTGTGTGATGAAGGTGGGACAGGGCCATACCCCTGGATTCTGTGGTGTTGCCATTACCTGTCACAAGTTACTCATGCAGATAGCAAATAGAAGAGAATGCAAATAGGAACCATACTAGGGGCTTTGAGTTGAGGCAAGTACACACTATAGAGAAATATGCTTTGCTCATTTTTCATTTCAGAAGTTTACAACCACTTTAACCTAAACTTCTGCAATTCAAATGTCTAAGTGTTATCTCTACTGAGATTGTTACTTTCAGGATACTGTAACTGTTTCTGATAAATAATCTAGGAATTTTTACAGCAACCAATAAAAGTTAAAAGACAACTCATATTGCATTGCTCGCACTAACAAATGACAGACTAAAGTTTCTGGTTGTTTTATATTAATAAGAGAATCTTTTTTTTACTTTAAAGCTTATCAGAACACAATTTTAATCATCAAACTTCTACATAAGAAGGTATATAAGTGCTCTGCCCAGCCTGTCTATCTGATTGATTTTATGTCCACTTTTCACAGCCCCCTTCTCTGCAGACTGTCTGAGTTCTGTAGTTTTAAAAAAAAAATGCTTTAATCTTCACCTGCTTTCAACTTGAAACCTGCTTTTCAGTTATAGCATTGGCATTCAGGCTTCTTGATGTAAAGTTTTTATTTTTATTTTTTTTTTTTTTTAAGGAACATACGCCATATATACACATATACATAAAAAAAATCTTGTATGCAGGTTTGGATTTGCCCAAGGCTACCAATACTTAGATTCAGCACACCGACATAAATAAAGTATTATGTAACCAGAGATTAGGAGTGGTTGGGCTAGTGAAATGTCTACAGTGTGGGATTTTGAATAGCAGGTTGGTGGAACAGAGGTTTACAGACATACAGTATATCTGGGGTAGGACACCAAGCGCTCTCCTCCTATCATAAAATAATTTAATATTTAGGATGTATTAATTAATAGATATCTTCATTAATTGGACTTTAGCTTTAAATGGGTTGCAAAGGTTTGGATTTTTTTAAATAAAAATAACAAACATTTAAGGCCCCATACAGACGAGTGGACTGTCCGCTGAAAACGGTCCGCAGGACCGTTTTCAGCGGACATGTCCGCCCGGAGATTTCTGTCTGATGGTTGTACACACCATCAGACAGAAATCCGCGCGGACAGACAGCGCGGTGACGTGGCCACACCGTCGCCGCGACGATGACGCAGCAACATGCGCGACCCTGGAAGGTCAATGCTTCCATGCATGCGTCGAATCACTTCGACGCATGCGAGGGATGGCGGCCGATCGGACATGTCCGGTGAGTCTGTACAGACGACCGAACATGTCCGACGGACAGGTTTCCAGCGGACAGGTTTCTTAGTATGCTAAGAAATTTGTGTCCGCTGGAAAACGGTCGGCTGGACAAATGTCCACTGGAAACCTGTGCGGTCGGCCGTACACACGACCGAACTTGTCTGCTGAAACTGGTCCGCGGACAAGTATCAGCGGACAGATCCGGTCGTGTGTACAAGGCCTTATACTTACCTGCTCTGTGCAAGGGTTTTGCACAGAGCAGCCCCGATCCTCCTCTTCTGGAGTGCCCTGCTGATGCTCCTGGCCCCTCCCCTTCATCAGGTGCCCCAACAGAGAGCCGCTTTCCATGGGGGCACCCGTGCAGGCGCCCTCCCGAGTCCTGCTGCTGTGTCCATTAAGGGGTAAACCTGCCTGAAAATGCTTTCTATCCCTTGGGGCAGTGGCATAGTGTCCATAAGGGGCGGTGCCCCCTCTCTCCTGCCACTTCTCTATCACCATAGATAGATTCATGCTATTCAGGTGCCTGGCCCTTTTTCGGGCACCGGGAACCTGAATTACAGCGGCGGGGTATTTTTTGGAAGCACCTGATTAGAACCATAGGCTCTAATAGGCGTCCAAAAAGGTGAACAGCAGGTGCCATGCTGGGCGCTCGCAGCTCACTAAGTGTTGTGTTCGGAAAGCAAATGAATATTCGCTTTACTAACACTGAATCGCTTTTCAGCCAATCAGGTGCTTGGGTCTGTAACCTGTCACCTGATTGGCTGAAACGACAGGCACTGTGATTGGACGCCTAGGCGTCCAATCATAGCAAAGGACAGGAGAAGACATTGAGGAGCGTGGAGGACACCGCCGCCGTGACCAGCTGCCTCACTGAAACAGGTAATTGCCGGGCGGGCGGGGGATGCACACTGGCAGCATTTGATGGGCACAGTAGCAGTAATTGATGGGCACACTGGCAACAATTGATGGGCAGAGTAGCAGCAATTGATGGACATACAGGCAGCAATTGATGGGTCCAGAAGCGGCAATTGATGGACACAGTGGCGGCAATTGATGGGCACACTGGCAGCAATTGATTGGCACAGTGGCGGCAATTGATGGGCACAAGGGCAGAAGATGATGGGCACAGTGGCAGCAATTGATGGGCAAACTGGCAGCAATTGATGGGAACAGTAACTGCGTTTGACGGCACAGTGGCGGCAATTTATGGGTACAGTGGCTGTGTTTGATGGGCACAGTGTCTGCACTTGATGGCACAGTGGCAGCAATTGATGGCACAGTGGCTGTGTTTGATGGCACAATGGCTGCATTTGATGGGCACAGTGGATGAGCTTGATGGGCACAGTGGCTGCACTTGATGGCACAGTGGTGGCAATTGATGGCACAGTGGCGGAAATTGATGGCACAGTGGTGGCAATTGATGGCACAGTGGTGGCAATTGATGGCACAGTGGCGGCAATTGATGGCACAGTGGCTGCGTTTAATGGGCATAGTGGCTGCGCTTGATGGGCACAGTGGCTGTGTTTGATGGGCACAGTGGCTGTGTTTGATGGCACAGTGGCGGCAATTAATGGGCACAGTGGCTGCAATAGATGGGAGTTTTTTTTCAGTTTGTTTGCGCCCCTCAAAAAATTTTGAGCTACAGCCGTCACTGCCTTGGGGGACTCTATTGGTAAAACCAAATCACCGGTCAGGAATCATGGCAGAGATCTCACTTTTGGAGTATCCAAGACATGGCACGGGGGTACCATAAATACCAGAAAGCAGGAAGTGTAATGAGCAATATCATGCTACTTTGTAGAAAGAGCCCTTTATACTAGGATTCAACACAAAGCTTCAAAGACCACATTGGGTAGAATGAAACAAATTTTGCATTAACATAACATAGAACTTGCTGGAAATCTTTCCCCCAATGCAATGCCAATTAATAATCAGTCACAAGGAAAAATAATACATTTACAGCATTTAATTAACTCAGCAGGAATCCAATTACAGTCCACTAATTATGGAGTCAATAACACTTATTCTTACTGTCTCAGTTGAGAATCTTAAAGACACAAGACTTCCAACATCTAATATACGGCTACGAGGCCTAATGGGTGAGAGAGCGAAAAGATTGGAGCCTTCGTTTCTACAGATCTCACCTCATTATGAACATGTGTCATTGGTCAGTTATTGGTAATTTGGCACTTAACGCAGAATTAAACCCAAAAGCAAATATTTATTTTATTGCAGCTTACCATTTTGTAGATGTGATGGCTGCATTTGTTTTCCTTTTCAGGCTTTTTTCCAGTAAGTCTGTTGTTTTTCAACAGAACAGGCAGTTGTAGCAGTTAGAAGGTTGAGACAAACCATGTATAACTGACAGGGGTGCTTACTATGGTCATCTTTTATTTATTTATTAAAAACCTCTATCCCAAAAGGGAAAAAAAAACTATTACCGTAACTGCTTATAAAGTATTAGCTGGAGTTTGGATTTAGTGTATTTAGTGTATCTATATATACTGTAAATAGATTCAGAGAGACTTACGACGGCATATCAGTAGATACGCCGTCGTAAGTCAGAATAAGCGCCGTCGTATCTTTGCGTGCATTCTTTAAATGAGTTACGCCTCACTGTTGCCAAGATACGACCGACGTAAGTCTCCTACGCCATCGTATCCTGGCTGCATATTTACGCTGGCCGCTAGGGGCGTTTACGTTGATTTACGCGTTGAATATGTAAATGAGCAAGATACGCCGATTCACGAACGTACGTACGCCCGTCGCAGTAAGCTACGCCGTTTACGTAAGACATACGCCGGCATAAAGATAAAACACCTCTCTAGGTGGCGCAGCCCATGCAAAGTATGGACGTCGGAACTGCCGTCAGATTTTACGCCGTTTACGTAAGTCGTATGTGAATGGGGCTGTGCGTAAGTTAGGTTCACGTCGTACGCATTGAGCCGTCTTATCGTAGGGAGTATTTGCGACGTGATTCTGAGCATGCGCGCGCATGCGTCGTACCAACGGCCATTCATTTACATGGGGTCATGGTTACTTTACATGTAACACGCCCACTACCTGCCTAATTTGAATCAGGCGGGCTTACGCCGGCCCATTTTCGCTACGCCGACGTAACTTAGGGAGCAAGTGCTTTGTGAATACTGGCCTTGCCTCACTATGTTACGTCGGCGTAGAGCAAATGGGATGCGCTACGCCGGCCAAAAGATGCGCCCAGGTACGTGAATCTAGCCCAGTGTATATAATACATGCATGCAATGCTCAACAGCATGCATACAGTCATAGGTGTGCACAGCCGGGCACATTGATCTCCATGTCGGCACAGTAAAAGAAAAGTACATAAACACTTCTCTTATTGCAGAGCTGGTAAGAGGGAGATCTTTCCCACCTCCCCGCCTGTCCAAAGTTTGATTATGCCAATGCGCACAAGGTGATTAGGGTGTGCCCAGGCACACCCTGCACACCCTGTACACATGCCTATGCATACAGTATAAGTATAACCATTGACATGAAAGCATGCAATGCAAAGGGAGAGGTAAAAACATAGATAGTCATATAAATACAACGCATTGCCTGTTTGTTGAGAAAATAAAATACCAAGAAACTGCAGCACCGAGAGAAAACCCACATACATATGAAGAGATAACCCCCATGGTGGGATAACTAATGTCAGCTGGTGATATTTTTTGGGGGGGCAAACAATCGATTTGACACCCCCCTCCATCGGTTGGTCAGTCGGTCACCAGCCTCGAACCTACCCCATCTAGGTCGTAGGCAGTGCTTCCTCTGAGCGGCGGGCAGCGTCTCCTCCTTCTCGGCTTCACGGCGGCTTCCCCTGTGTCTCCTCCGCCTCTACTTCTTCTTCTGCAATACGAGTGCTTCTCCTCTCGGCCAATCGGGTCTCAGGACCCACTTCCTGATTTTCCTGAGAGGAGAATCAAGAAGACAATAGCAAATATTAATTCACTATTGTCACACAACTGGGTGGGCTCAGGGTGCAGTGCGCTGCGCCCCAAGCCCACCCTTTTTTGAAGCCAATTAGAGCCTAAGGCTCTAATCACGTGCTTCTAAAAAAAAAAAAAACATTGGAATCCATGCGTCCGGCACCCTGCATGTAGATTAGGAAAAGGTGGCGGCGCCCCTGCGCCCCGTATGGACGGGCAGCCACTGGAGATAACTCCCAGGATTTCAGCCCGGTAATGCCACAGCACTAAGCACTGAGTTTATATGTTACAATACAGTAGAACTAGTAGATGAAACTGCATAAGAAATAAAGAGATAATGACTAACCCTTGTAATAGCAATAGAGGCAATAGTTGTAAATTAGTAGTAAAACTGGTATGTTGTAATAGTATTTGCTGTATTTGAAAGGGTAGCAGCAGTAAGACTAATAAGAATGGTTCAATGTATAGTGCCGTCTTATAATAAAGTAGTAGCAATAGTATTAGTGTTAGTATCGGTTTTAGTAATAATAAAATGTAAGGCATCTGCTCACGTTAGTATGCGTTTTTACATGTGTGTGTTGACCCATGTTGCTTTTTTAATGGGTCCATGACAGGCTGTGCTTTCCTCATTTTTCCAGTGCATCACAAAGGCCATGCAATTTTTTGGGTTGTGTATAAAGACTGGGGCGTAGGGTGACCACATTTCCAAACTACCATTCAGGGACACCCTCCCTTCCCAAAAATCAGCTTGTGCTGTAAGGAATCACAGCACAGTGATTGGACACAAGAGGTGGGATTTATGATTTCTCCAATCACAAGCAGGGGGCGGGATTGTGCTTCTCCAGGCAATCCCGGGCCGGGACAAGTACTGTCAGTGAGTAAAGCGGTGATGTGGCGGCAGGGCCGTTTGAAGGAATTTGGGGGCCCCAAGCAAGAAGCGGGGGAGGGGGTGTTGCTGAGTTTCAAGTTGAGAACGTCAGCTAGTACTTCTTCTGACTGCCTTCCCCCCATATTCTTTTTAACCCCCCCTCCCCTCCCTACCGCTGCATACAGCTGCTTCCCCCCTCCCTACCGCATACCGCCGCATACAGCTGCTGCTGCTGAACGTCAGCTAGTACTTCTTCTGACTGCCTCCCCGGCTCCCCCCCATGTTCTTTTTACCCCCCTTACCGCATACCGCGCTGCAGAAGATTCAGTTTGCTTTTCCCGGGCAGACTGAAAGGAAGTGAGCACTGAGTGTGTGCACTTCCTGTCAGTCCGGCAGGGAACAGGAAACTGAATCTCCTGTACCACGCGGTAATGGTACCCGGCCGGACTGCAGGAGGAATTATAAAAGGAGCTCGGCCATGCTACAGGCTGCAGTATTTATAGGAAGCAGCGGCGTGGTGGCGGCTCTCTGCTGGGGCCCCAGGCCAGCTCGGGGCCCCAAGCAGTTACTTGTTTTGCCTGTCCTGTTCCGATGGGCCTGTGTGGCGGGCTTTTTTGGGGGCATCAGATTGGCCCTGGGGGGTGGCTGTGTCAGTTTCATTCCGGGACACCCCTACTGGGGCGCCCTTAAAGGGAAATGGTAATGCATCGCGATGTATGATAACGCACATGCCGTACAACACATTCAGAAATGTGTTCAGGGCCCCTGAGTTTTTCACTTTATAACTAAAAATGAATTTGTTTGTGGATTTCTATCAGCTCATATCGGCTTTAAAAGCAGTTAGTTTAGCATTTTAAAGTGATACCAAAGGCTTTGGGGTTGATTTACTAAAACTGGAGAGTGCAGAACTGGGTGCAGATCTGCATAGTAACCAATAAGCTTCCAGGTTTGTCAAAGCTTAAAGTGGTTGTAAAACCTCAATGTTTTTACCTTAATGCATTCTCCTTTTGTGCTGCAGGAGCCCCTCAGCCAGCCCCTCAAGTAACAGTCATTGGCTCCCACTGCTGTCAATCAATTGCCGTGATGAGGGAGCGGGTGGTGGTGCCGAGTCGCCCGGTCTTTGGCAATAGACGCAGAATGAGCACCCAACCCCCCACCCTCAGGAAAGTGTTTTTTTACCGGGGGCAGTTGCCAGAAGAGGAGGGGCCTGAGCGCCTATGGGGAACCCCAGAAAAGGAGGATCAGGGCTGCTCTGTGCAAAACCATTGCATTGAGCAGGTAAGTAAGACATGTTTGTTATTTTATGAACAATGAAGGTTTATAATCACTTTTGAGACTTTTTCCAGCAGCAGATTGCATTTTGCGTGTAATAGACTTCAATGGACCCGCACCAAAAATGCAAGTGTTGCATTTTTGATGCGCTTTTACATGCCTTTTGTTTTTTTTCTTCTTCTTAACAACTGCATCCTTAACAACTGATCATCTGTCAGCGGGATTCCCTGCTGACAGCTGAATGTAAAAAATAAATAAAAAATTGCCAGCATAGAACAAATAAGAAAAAAAAAACGGCATGTGGTTCCCCAAAATCCATACCAGACCCTTATCTGAGCATGCAGACCGGTAGAACTTGAGGGGGGCGTTAAGTGAGCATCCCCCTCTCCTAAATTATACCAAGCTACATGCCTTCAACATGGGGGGCTGCTTTGGGGCAGGGGGTCTCTGCCCCCCCAAAGCAACGTGTCCCCATGTTGATGGGGACAATAGCCTCTTCCCTACAACCCTGGCTGGTGGTTGTGGAGGTCCAGGCAGGGGACTTATCAGAATATGGAAGCCCCCTTTAACAAGGGCACCCCCATATCTCGTCCCTCCCCTATGTGAATGAGTATGGGGTACATTGTACCTCTACTCATTCACTAAGAGAGTGTCAAAAATAAATAAAAAAACACAGGTTTTGACAATTCCTTTATATAAAAAACAAAAACACTGTCCGCCAAAGTAAATCCAGCGTCAATCACAATGAATGCCACCGCTGCCATTTGACAGCTCCACAGTCTGACAGATCTTACATAACTAAGAGGCGGGGGGCTGTCCTTTGTCAGAACACAATAGCTCAGCAGAGAGATTGCTGTACTAACACCAGATTGTTAGTACAGGATCTCCTCCTGAGCTCCTCAGTTTTTTTCTCATTCAGTCCGCTGGGTTAAACAAACAAAAACCTTATAGTGTGTACCAGGCTTAAGATTTCCATTTATCATTGTTATCCATTGAGGTTACTGTGAAACCTGCAATTCTTATAAAAAAAATTTTTTCAATAAAATGCTGTTTTTAATGCGGAGTTCCACCCAAAAGTGGAACTTCTGCTTAATACACTCCTTGCCCCCTTACATGCCACATTTGGCATGTAATTTTTTTATTGGGGGGGGGACTTCTTGTCCCATTTCCTCCTTCCTCCCAGGGACCGCTTAGGCGATACTTCATATGGCCTACAGCGGCCCCTCCCTGTAGGTGATCGCCTGGGACACGTGACAGGTCCCAGGCGATCGTCTGACCAATCACAGTGCGCAGCGCCGCTCGCGCATGCGCAGTGAGTGCCCGGCCATGAAGCCGAAAAGCTGTCACAGCTGGTTGCCCACAGTAAGAATGAAGACACCGGCCGGAGAGGGGGGGGAGAGCAAGCGGAGTTCCGGCCGGTGCGTCGCTGGACCGTGGCGCAGGTGAGTGTCTGTTTATTAAAAGCCAGCAGCTACTCTTTTTGTAGCTGCTGACTTTTAATAAACATAACAAAAGCCTGGAACTCCCCTTTAACCACTTTAGCCCCGGACCTTTAGGCAGCTAAATGCCCAGGCCAGGTTTTGCGATTCGGCACTGCGTCGCTTTAACAGACAATTGCACGGTCGTGCGACGTGGCTCCCAAACAAAATCGGCGTCATTTTTTCCCCACAAATAGAGCTTTCTTTTGGTGGTATTTGATCACCTCTGCGGTTTTTATTTTTTGCGCTATAAACAAAAATAGAGCGACAATTTTGAAAAAAAATCTATATTTTTTACTTTTTGCTATAATAAATATCCCCCAAAAACATATATAACATTTTTTTTCCTCAGTTTAGGCCGATAAGTATTCTTCTACCTATTTTTGGTAAAAAAAATCGCAATAGGCGTTTATCGATTGGTTTGCGCAAAATTTATAGCGTTTACAAAATAGGGGATAGTTTTATTGCATTTTTATTAATTATTTTTTTTTTACTACTAATGGCGGCAATCAGCGATTTTTTTCGTGACTGCGACATTATGGCGGACACTTCGGACAATTTTGACACATTTTTGGGACCATTGTCATTTTCACAGCAAAAAATGCATTGTTTATTGTGAAAATGACAGTTGCAGTTTGGGAGTTAACCACAGGGGGCGCTGTAGGAGTTAGTGTTCACTTAGTGTGTGTTTACAACAGTAGGGGGGTGTGGCTGTAGGACTGACGTCATCGATCGAGTCTCCCTATATAAGGGATCACTCGATCGATGCAGCGCCATAGTGAAGCACGAGGAAGCTGTGTTTACATACGGCTCTCCCCGTTCTTCAGCTCCGGGGAGCGATCGCGACGGAGCGGCTATAAACGAATAGCCGCGCCGTCGTCCCGGATCGCTCCCCGAGGGAATCCGACCACCGCATGTAGCGGGGGGGGTCCCGATCGGACCCCCCACCTGCTAGAAGGCAAGGACATACCTGTACGCCCATCTGCCTGTACGTGCCATTCTGTGGACGTACATATACATGCGGCGGTCGGGAAGTGGTTAATTAGTAAAAACTGGAGAGTACAAAATCAGGTGCAGCTCTGCATAGAAACCAATCAGCTTCCATTTTTTTTTGTCAAAGCTTAATTGAACAAGCTGAAGTTAAAAGCTGATTGGTTACCATGTAGAGCTGCACTGGATTCTGTGTGCTCCAGTTTTGGTAAATAATCTTCCACTTAATTGTTAAAATAAATTCCCCCTGATAAAGTGAGGCCTTACCTTGACATGCTGCTTCTTGTGGTTCAGTAGTTCTTTCCTGCTGCTTCAGCCAGTCCCTCCAGCTGCAATATCCATTTTCAGGGTAACTCCTTACTCTTGTGTGTGTGCTCCCTACTGGTACTAGTGGTCAATGGAAGTACATCCATACAAACACACAGTCCAGGCAAGCCACTCCCCTCCTCCAAGCTGATTGGCTGCTGTTACCTGTGCTGTTTTCTGTGACTTGGGTGTAGCACTACCCCTGTAGGAGCTGCTGGTTTAGATTTGGGCCTTGCATGTTACCTCAACATTTGTCTAGGGCAGTGGTCTCCAAACTGTGGCCCTTTGCTTGCCTTTATCCGGCCCTTGGAGTACTATCCCTCCCACTGATACGAGACACTATTCTGCCATCTGACACCGACAATGGAGCACCATTTCTCCAACTGACACCACTAATGGGGCACTATTCCTCCCTATGATACCAGCAATGGGGCACTATTCCTCCCTATGGAACCAGCAATGAGGCACTATTCCTCCCTATGGAACCAGCAATGAGGCACTATTCCTCCCTCTAATACCAGATGTTTTCTCCCACTGATGCCAGGAAAATTTTCACTCCCGCTGGCCAAAGTTCGGCCCTCCAAGAGTCTGAAGGACAATAAACCAGCCCTTTGTTTCGAATTTTTGGAGACCCCAGGTCTAGGGGAAAAAAGTCTGAAAGAACTCCAATGTCCACACAAGATGTAAAACCTCCAGCTGTCAGGTTTTATTCTTTTGCTCAATACTTGTGAAGAAGGTAGAAGGATGAAGGGGGAGGGGGGAGAGGAAGGTTTAGGTATGCTGTACAGATCACTGGGGAGAAACCTCTATACTCCAAAGTCATTCACCACTCCCTCTTGAGTGGGTATTGCTCACCCGGATAGACCCCTCTCACCTGGCCTAGCAACCGGAATGATGCACGAACCAGTTCCATAACAGTCTCTGCCACAGGCTGATTGAGAGCAAATTGAACAGTCCGGAATCCTCTGCCACAGGATGTAACACCCAAATCTCCAGCCGTACAGTTAAAGAGCCTCCAAGCCGACCCGGCGAACTGTAGGACAACTTGAGTTATGGATTCCTCCTTAATATGGTCACCAGGCCTATCCCGAGACATCAGCCTTCCGCTTGGTCTCCTCTAGGCAGGTCCTCCCCTGGTCTCCCCCATTAAGTATAGCTTCCTTCGCTTAGATGGACAGCTTGGGATCCCTCTTGATTCGTAGGCCTCAGTCAACATAACTGGGCCTACTGGTAGAGATGCAGCCTCGGGCCAACGTGGTCCCGGGGCTGGAAATCACACAACATATACCTCGCGCCAGGAGGGCCACGAGGCGAAGGATCCCAAAATATGGCGTCTGCCGGCCCTTAATTATCCCTTCCCGGCATGCACAGTGGGGCACCACTCCCACTGGGCTGTTCCCGAGGAAAGATACTCAATAATCTATGGCTTGCCCATGTTCCAACACTGGCCTATGGTGGTATCGCCACCTACAGGCAACAGTGGGAAAATGCTATCAGGCACAGCCACTGCCAGAACAGAGACTAATTTAGTATAAATCATCACAGTCTGAGCCATATTATCGGCTCAGACACCCACTAAATTTAACATAGTGCCCAGTCATTTGCGCTACATGGGTAAGTGCATGCTCCCACCCAAAATGAAGTTCAGAGAAGTTGCACTTGGGGAGCAGGAGCCAGCAGTGGTGGTGAATAGAGACTGGGTAAGTGTTTGTGCACTACAACGTCGTGGGGAAGGTGTACCACACTGCTTAGCATGCATGGACTTAAAAAATAAATAAAATAAATGTTGAATTCTGCTTTAAATAACCCATCCTGGACCCTGGTACATGTGATTAGCCAGTGCAGCTATTAGAAATAGCAGCGAAGAATTATTAGATGGATTTTAAATGAGAACTGCAGCAATATAAAGCCATTTTATTTGATTCATAGGGAGAAAAAGCAGACCTTCTCCTTTTTATTTAATGTTTTCCACCTAAAATGCTGCCTTACATAATATAGTACCTAATACTCTACCAGAGCGTCTTCAATCTGTGATGTAGATTCTCTTGGCATAATTTTTCGATGAGGTAATGAAGTTGGACACATTTTTCTAGGTAGTGCCCTGCAGAATGATGTCAGCCACATTTTTTTACTTCAGAAAATTGATGAAGAGAGGTTTTTGCAAATGGATTGGCTGGTATCCTCCAGAACATTTGGAATGTGATCATCATAATGGAAGGACTTTAAAATGATTTAACATGTAGTGTCTCTTTGAAGTTTTCTATCCTGTTGGCATCTACGGTGGCATACATTAAAGGAGAACAGGATGCAAAATGAAGTTGGAGTCAAATTTTGGTTTTAGTTATCGTTGTTCAAAGTGATCCTTTCCATGAGTAATGCAAGCACTGATAACAAACAAACTTGTCAGGGTATCTTTCTGGACCTCATATGATATCATTGGGCCAATCAGGAGAGTGAGTTACATGCTCAATTTGCCAAAATGTGCTGGGTGGAAGAGGGGATGGTAAAGTGCACCTGTGCCCAGACAAGCTATATGTAGCACCCTCAAGCTAGGTGCTACATATAGCTTGTTATTCATTCTGTTTATTTTTATTCTTGTATAGTGTATCCCCTGATGAAGCTACCAGGCGAAACATGTCAGGATAATATACAAATTTAAAACAACTGTTGTAGCCAAGTATCTGCCTATGTGACCATCTTTTACATGAACTACTGTTATCAGTGAACCAACTGTTTCTGCCACATTTTTAACTTTATTCTCATTAAAATTTGTAGTATCCCCTTTTCCTTCCCATCTGATTCATTATGCTAGTATACATAGTTGTTAGATTAGGTAAATTGGCTAGGCTGAGAGCTAGACCTGGGTTGAATCTGGTTTAGGGCTGAGTGACTCAGGGAGGCTGGATGACTTAGCAAGCAGCACCTCTGGTAATTCCTCCTGCTCTCTGGAACCTTGGAGAAGCTTCCAGAAGTAGAGGGTGGAGTCTAGGAGGATCTGCTTGGAATATTGTTGAGGGCCCCAGCCAATTCCCAGCAAAGTAGGCTGGCATAGGGGGGACCACTTAAATACTCATGCCAGCAGGGGCAGACTGGTGGAAGATGGAGGTGGAGTGCTGAGGAGGCTGCCGGTGGCCCCTTGAGGATGACCAGGCCAGGGGCTTGGGTGCTGGAGGGACGAGGGACCCTCTACAACATATGAAGGAATCCGTTCATGGAAGCATGGAAGCAAGTGTGAGGACAGCAGAAGCAGGTTAGCCCATCCAGGAGATCTCCTGAGTAGTCAGCCAGGTGGGAGATTGGCGAGTGAGTAGTCTGGGAGGATTGTGGAGAGAGAGAGTGTTAGTCTAGGGAGGACTGAGAAGTAGCCAGGAGGGCCAGTGGAAGGGCAGCTGCAGCCAGGCAGGCTGGCAGTGCCTAAAGAGGTGGTGCTGGGATCAGTAGCCACAGGAATGTGAGCTGGACACTGGACTTTACTACACAACCAAGGGCCATTGCTAAAGGTCTGACTTAGTGCTCTTTGCCAAAATAACCATCAGCATGCCAGCTGGAGGTTTGCAAGCAAGATTAGTGCTGGAGGAAGAGAAGATGTGTATACTATATAAACTGTACATAGGAGAAGTGGTCCCTGAAGTTGATTGAAGTCAAGTAGGCATTCGATAATCTTTCCAATCCCTATCCAAGTTTTATCCCCTCAAAAAAATAACAAAACAAAGTACTGGACTATTTTCTGACTCTGAGACTGTGTAAATTCATTGTGCCTGGTTTGGGGGATTATATTCTACCTGCGGCTCCTATGTGGGGTGCACTACATATAAAAATGCATTGTCACCTTGCCCATGCATTCCCCAAGCCTTATACACTTACCTCACTTTACTGTCATCTTCAGTCACCATCATAGGGGAGCAAGTCTTATGCTCCTATTTACCCAAAAGCAACAGCTGCAGAGAAGGAAGAAGCTGGAAGGGAGCACAGGTACGGTACTATGTTTAGCTGGGTGATTCCCTTTTCAGAAACACTGTCACTTTGACCTGCATGGACACAGTGACAGTGTCTCTTTAAAGCAAGCCCTCACTGACCTCTATAGTAGCAGTGACTGTGGAGAAATTCATCCTTAAAACCACAACAGAGGCAAACTGGCATTATTTGATGGGGAGCACTGGCTGCATTTGATGGGGCAAACTGGCGGCTATTGATGGGGCAAACTGGCATCATTTGATGGGGCAAACTGGCGGCTATTGATGGGGAAAACTGGCGACTATTGATGGGGCAAACGGTCAGCATTTGATGGGGCAAACTGGCAACATTTGATGGGGCAAACTGGCGGCAATTGATGGGCACAGTGAGTGCGTATGATGGCACAGTGGCGGTAATTGATGGGCACAGTAGCTGCGTTTGATGGGCACAGTGGCGGCAATTGATGGGCACATTAGCTGCGTTTGATGGGCACAGTGGCGGCAATTGATGGGCACAGTAGCTGCGTTTGATGGGCACAGTGGCGGCAATTGATGGGCACAGTAGCTGCATTGGATGGGCACAGTGTCTGCAATTGATGTTTTTTGTTTTGTTTTTTCAGTTTGTTTGCGCCCCCCAAATATTTTGAGCAGCAGCCGCCACTGGTTAAAGGGACTGATCTGTCAGACGTTTGTGATCACAACTATGAACTGCACAGGTACTAGGATTTACTAGGAAGAAGAGGGTGACTATGAATGATGCCTGAACTAAGATGGCTCCGTCCTTCTGGAAAGAAAAGCAGCATGGTCATGATAGTATTGTGTTCTCTGGGATGGGCCACATCCTGGCCGCTACAAGACTTTATTCAGCCTGCAGCAACCTCAGTGGCGAGTTGATAGTGGAAGTGGAAGAGCCAGTCTATGTATTGTAATATGGAGGCTGGTGTTTCTACTGCCAGCCAGGGATTACCCTCTCCAGTTCCCAGCGCTGATATTCTTCCCACATTCCACCATGGTTGGTTAGTAGAGCAGCTGATGTCCTAGCAACCAATGACGTTTTTGCACCATCTTCAGCATTTACAGGAGGAACAAACTTCCTCTGTCCAGACCTGCTCCACCTCTCAGCTTCTTTATTTATATAAATTTTATTCATTCATTTATAAAACAGTTTTTCAGGAAAGGGGGCGGTTCACACCAAAATGTGGTGCCAGAAAGGTGCATTCAATGCGCTTTACCCACACCGCAAGTGAACTTGCTGCCTTTGCAATCTGCATGTGGGTGCCAATGAATTGTTGATGGCCCCCCTTAAACACACCCTCGTAAATGCAGCGTGTTTGTGAGCACAAAACCGTCTGGCATCACGGTACCATGCCTATTGGTGCATATACGCTATGAAAAAGTAGTGCACTACTTTTTCTGTGTTCTAGTGCATTTTGTTGCCCATTAAAATGAATAGGCTGCAAAACTTGACCGATTGGGAACGTGCATGTTTGAATTCTCTGGTCCGCTGTGAACCAACACTGAATATCTGTTTACAAAATGGTCCTCATAGAGTTTGCAGAACCCTGCGTTACGCTAAAACCTTGTACACATGACCAAGTTTCTTGGCAAAAACCAGCAAGAAACTTGCTGGGAGATATTTTTTTGCCGAGGAAACCAGTCGTGTGTACATTTTCGTCGAGGAAACTGTCGAGAAACTCGACAAGCCAAAAAGAGAACATGTTCTCTATTTCCTCTACGGGAATGGAGAAACTTGCCTTGTCGAGTTCCTCGACAGCCTAACAAGGAACCCGACGAGGAAAACGATGTGTTTCGCCCGTCGAGTTCCTCGGTCGTGTGCACAAGGCTTCACACATTACTTTGTATGCTGCACTTCATATGGAATAAGATAGCTGACGCTAGGTATGGAACAGAAGCAACATCACACACCCCAAGTACCCAACATGGCGGCAAGCAGCAGGATATGTTGAATTGCAGGTTTCTGAGCTCCACTTGCTCTGAGGCCACCAACACCCACAGCAGCCTCATAATAAGATAAGGGGCCCTGCAATGGTAAGCTAGGTATAAGTTAGGCAGTTTTCCTATAACAGAGGTATCTGGGTGTTTTTTCTTTAAGGTAATCACAAGCAGAATAATACTCCTAAATAATAAAATATGTTCCAATAAAGGATTTTGTCCAGCTTTTGCAAAACTTTACCTGTTCAAAAAGTTTGTCTGGGTTTACAGACAATTCTTTTCTATCTATGGTCAAGGACACACTGCCATAGGTCATCAAACCTCTGCATTGGCACTTTGAGAAGGACGCTATGTCCTTCAATTGGTTAATACCAGTTATGCCATCTACATTTTCCTCTCTGATGTCCTCTACTACAAAGAATCATCTGGTCTCTAGTACATGTAGGAGAAGGAGGAATTTCACTAAGAAAAGAAAGTGCATTTGGAAGTGCCTATATATAGTACACTGTCACCTTCACTCCATGTCCGTTACAGCAAAATGTTATTAAAAGAGACAACTGAGTGCATGCACTATAGACGGCTTTGGATGTAGAAAGAGAAGCAAGATTAAGAACTGAATAGGAATATTTCCTAAAGTTTGAAGACAACAAGAAAATATATTATTTCAATGTGATTGTTCTATTGTAGGCTATACTGAAGGGTACCTGTTTCAGGGCAGAAATTCACTTATTACATAAAATAAGATATTTTTGCCAAATCTGTCATGGTTCATAAAAAACTATAATGTTAGACAATTGTAGCTCTCTTAAATAAAGATTTGTAGTGTCATTTGGACCAAAAAGCCATAGATCTCCACAATGGAGTTAGACATTTTACCATTGGCTTTTACACAGCAACGTCATGACAATGGCAATGACAATGGCAAAATGAATTTACCGGTATTACATAAAAAGTGATTTCTATTAAATTTCAACCTACTTTTGACTATTAACTTCCAAGGGCTCTTTAGAACCCTGGAAACCAAATTGTACCACTGGGGCTTAGAACTCAAACTTAGAATTGAGGCTAAACCTACCAAAAATGAATATTTTAGTTTCAGGCAGATGTCAGAGGGTTAAATCCCCAGCAAGTTTATTTTTCACGTTGAACAAAGGTTTTTATTTAGTAGAAAGTACATATTAAGCTTATATTTGATACACGTACAACATCCATCACAGGTAGATTGATACGTTCCTTACAGGTACATTTTGGGTATCAGTTTGCTCGGTAATGGTCAACCAGAGTACAAGCTGTGGACACTGCATAATAAAAGGTATTGAGTATCAACATGCATCAGAGTATTTATTTCAAGAGGTTATATTGTGTTCAGGTGCAGGTTTCTGATTCTTGGAGCCAGCGGTCCCATATTTTATTGTATTAATATAAATACATTTCTTATAGGGAAGGGGCCCCGTTTACATCCACCTTCCAGTCCATGAAGTTGGGGGGTAAAGGTCTCATCCATTTCTTCCTGGCTGAAAACAGGGTTTCATGGAGGAATATTTTAGTGAATTTATCAATAGTGTCGGGAAATATCCAGAGTAGACACTGTTTTGGGTTTAGTGCTATTGGGGAGCCCATGGTGTCACGTAGGAAGGTTATAATTTGAGTCCAAAGGCCTTGTATTTTGGGGCAGGCCCAAACGAGCAAGTTTATCTTTGAATGTCCAGCAGAAGCTTCATCCACTATGGTGCCACTTTCCGATACCTCCTCCAGCCGCATGGCACGCTCGCAACCTTTCCTCATAACTAATATCCTCCAGACCCTTTATTAGCTTTGTTGCCTTTTCTTTTTACTCGCTCAATTTCCAATACATCCTTCCTGAGGACTGGTGCCCAGAACTGGACGGCAAACTCTAGGTTCGGCTGGACCAGAGTCTTGTAGAGCAGGAGAATTATTGTTTTATCTCTGGAGTTTATCCCCTTTTTAATGCATGCCAATATTCTGTTTGCTTTGTTAGCAGCAGCTTGGCATTGCATGCCATTGCTGAGCCTAACATCTACTAGGACCCCCAGGTCCTTTTGCATCCTAGATTTCCCCAGAGGCTCTCCCCCAGTGTAATGATTGCATTCATATTTTTGCCACCCAAATGCATTATTTAAAATTTTTCTACATTAAACTTCATTTGTCATGTAGTTGCCCACCCCATTAATTTGTTCCGGTCTGTTTGCAAGGATTCCCACGTCCTGCAGAGAAGTTATTGCCCTGCTTAGCTTAGTGTCGTCTGCAAATATAGAGATTGAACTATTTACCCCATCCTCCAGGTCATTTATGAACAAATGAAATAAGATTTGTCCTAGCACAGAACCCTGTGGGACCCCACTACCCACCCCTGACCATTCCAAGTACTCCCCATTTATCACCACCCTCTGAACTCGCCCATATAGCCAGTTTTCAATCCATGTACTCACCCTATGGCCCATGCCAGCAGACCTTATTTTGTACAGTAAACGTTTATGGAGAACTGTGTCAAATGCTTTTGCAAAATCCAGATACACCACATCTACGGGCCTTCCTTTATCTAGGTGGCAACTCACCTCCTCATAGGAGGTTAATAGATTGGTTTGGCAAGAACGATTCTTCATGAATCCATGCTGATTATGGCTAATGGTACCATTCTCATTACTAAAATCTTGTATATAGTCCCTTATCATCCCCTCCAAGAGCGTGCATACTATTGATGTTAGGCTAACTGGTCTGTAATTCCCAGGGATGTATTTTGGGCCCTTTTTAAATATTGGTGATACATTGGCTTTTCTCCAATCAGCTGGTACTATTCCAGTCAGTAGACTGTCAGCAAAAATTAGGAGCGATGGTCTGCAAATTACTTGACTGAGTTCCCTAAGTACCCTCAGATGCAAGCCATCTGGTCCCGGTGATTTATTAATGTTAAGTTTCCCCAGTCTAATTTTATTTCTGTCCTCTGTTAACCATGGAGGTGCATCCTAAGATGTGTCACAAGGATAAACTCTGTAGTTTTTGTTACTGAAGCCCCCTGATTCCCATGTGAAGACTGAGGAGAGGAATAAATTCAATACCTTCGCCATCTCCCCATCCTTTGTAAGCAGATGTCCTTCCTCATTCTTTATGGGGCCAATATGGTCTGTCCTCCCTTTTTTACTGTTTACAAACTAAAATAATTTCTTTGGATTTTTTTGCTCTCCTCCGCTATGTGTTTTTCGCATTCTATCTTAGCCGCCCTAAGTGCACCCTTACATTTCTTGATGCATTCTTTATAAAGTCTGAATGCCGATGATGATTAGACATGTGCATTCGTTTTCGTCCGAATTTCAGGTATTTTCGTTATCGTTTTAACAAACGATAACGAAAGCACAGAGGATAAAAACCGAAAGATCCGACATAAACAAATGCTTTATTTTCGTTTTCATTGCGGTCGAATGTGCCTAACCTTAAGGCCTCATTCACACGGACGGACCGTTCGGGTCCGCCTGTCAGTTTTGACGGCGGACCTGAATGGCCGCTCCATGCATCCCTATGGAGCGTCGGATGTCAGCGTAGACATGTGCGCTGACATCTGACCCTATCCGATCCGCTAAAAACAGACGTATTGGGGGAACGTCCCCATCCGTCCATGGCGGATCGGATCAGGTAAGATCTGATGACCCATGAGTTCATGCCTTGATGGGTTATGGTGGCTGGTCATAATGTTATGGCTGATTTGTGTATAGAGATTTGAATTTGAACTTTCTTTGTGAAAGCTACAGCTATCAGAGCACCATGTTTTGATCAGAAGTACAGAACTGAACTAATACAATAAAATGCTATTCCCAGAAAAGTTCATATCTTATTCATTGCACTTCTCTGGTGTATTGTTCCTCAGTCTCTCCCTTATTTTATTTTTTATTTGAATTTACACAATATAAGGTACGTTTGTACAGTAATGTTTCACTATTATTGCTGTTATTGTAGGTTTTATACACCGGTGTACTAGTACTTGTATATAAAGTATCATTTGGCAAACATGAAGACAAGAAAACACTGCAGTGACCATAACTTGGTCTTGCAGACTGTTAAGATTTATGTTTATGCAGACAACGGATCTGAAATGGATTTTTTAATCCAAGACTGAGTAATCCTTTTAAAGAAGGCGTGCCTGTCCGGGTTTAGGCTATAATAATCCTCAAAATACAGTCATACCAGGTGAAATTGGACGGTGACTCCAGTTCTTGGAAGTTGTTTGTACTTGTGATTGCAATACACTGCTAGCCACTGCTATCCAATAGTAAACACCCATATTAGATCCTGCCATAAAAATCCAAACCTAATAGCCAACAATCCAGTCATTACTGTGCCCTATACTGTGACAAAAGCACACCTATACTGAACTGTTAACTTAAAGCATAATTCCACTTTTGTAGTCAAATTTGAGAAAACCGCACTGAATGTTTGATGTGTGTTCTCATCCCAGGAGGAGGTGTCATGGCTGACTGCAATTTTTTTAAACAATATTACAGTGAGTTGTGTGATTACCTGCTCATAAGCGTGTGAATAAATTAAGCTGCAAGCATGAAGTAAAAAAAAATCACTTAAATGTGTGTAACAAAAAAAAAAAAAAAGAAGAAGAATGCTGCAGTATCGCCAATAATTTATCTGTGTGAGTAATAACCACTTTCTGTGACCTGATGTTATATGAATTTTCAGCAATCATCAAATAATTCGAAAAAAAAAACAAAAAAAAACGTACAATAAATCATGAACAAAAAAAAAAGTAAAAGTCCATAGGTAAATGCTGCAAAAACGTGCAAGTAGAATACACCTCCCTTTTGGGGAAACTCTCACTGTATTGACCCCCGCAACAAAGGTAAATAGGCGCTTCAACACCAAAGCCCCGTACACATGGGCCAAATGTCGGGTGACTTTGGCCAGGTTCAATAAAAACCGGACAACATTCGGACCATGGCATATGTATGGCACCTGGTCCAATAGTAGCCAGCCAAACAGGCAAGCATGCTGGAAATGGCAGCCAATGACTGAGAGCGCTTTCCTATGCGGACACAACACACTGGACAGCTGCAGGATAGGATTGAGTGGTGACAGTTGGTTTCTACATATGGGTGCTACAACCAGGGCTGTCTTGATAGCATCACGGGCCCCTGGGAAAATAAATGCTATGGGGCCCCGCCCCCTACAATGATGACAGTGCAGGTAAACAGACATTAAGTGGGTAGGAGGCAGACTACCTCCCCTGTGTATCTATCACTCTCAGTACCATCATGGGGCCCCCAATTTCGGGGCAGTGTGGGCTCAAGGACCAGCTGCTTTGGGGAAAGTGCCTTATGCGCCAGGGGAAGTTTTTCACCAGACGTCAATCATCTAACCTCTGAATAGGAACACCAACTCCCGCGGGAGCCAGAACCCGGAAGCCGGGGGGAAAATAACAATAAAACGGTATGTACGGTAAAAAAAAAACAGCATACTGTAGATGTCGGAAGTATGCTGGATGTAATGGTATATAGATGTTTTTTAGGGTGAACCTCCGCTTTAACCCACTGGGGGGCTGCAGAGCTGGAGGTGTCCCTCTGTGTGTCTGTGTAAATCCAGGAAGTGAACAGGCAGCAGCTTCAGCTGCCCACAGTTAAAATGGTTGCAGCCAGACTCAGTGGAGGGAGATTTCTGCAGCATATTTGGCAAGACCCGAATCACAGTATATATAAAATAATGCAAAGTGGTTGGAGGGAAGCTTCAGAATGCCAAAAATGTTTTTATTACACATTATGAGAGCAGACTGCAGTTCCTCTGTAAGCTGGCCTTACATTATACAATGTTTTTTAGATTTACCAAAACCATATAATATGAGGTCAAACCTAAATAGTTTTAATTTGTATGCAGTCAGGCTGGCCCTTGCACTACATCGTTGAATCAGATAAATCTAAATTAAACAAGAGAATTGTATAATATATGGCCAGCCTTATTACCCCTGGCCACTTGTGGGCTAATGAATCACTAATGAGGGATATAGGAAGTTCTGAGACCAGTCTATGGTTAGTGTGGGCAGAAGCTCCACTTTTCCTATTCTTTTTATAAAGGAGCCCCTTTACGTGGCTTTTGCTGCTTTTCTTTTGTCTTGTAGCAGCTTCTCAGCTGTCTATTATATTCATCCAAAAAGGAGTGTTTGAACCAGGAAGGTGGGAGTTAAGAACTGAAGCTCACCCACAACATTACAAGCAGGTTTTATACTCTGGCACAATTCAATTATCTGTTACATCAACACTAGAGACCACATCAAACAGTCACCAACTTTTTTCTCCCCACTGATTTTATTTTTCTTTTATCTGTGTTTGAAAAAACAGCCAATAGCCGACAAAAGCTACCAGGTAACTTTCAGGAGACAACTCTGAGCAAGAAGAGCAGAAAGCACGCAATGGAGCCTGTCATCGTGAATAAGAAGGCAGGTCTGCTACAATAGGGTATAACAATATAGTTCAGTCACACAGCCAGGCTTAAAGTGAACACATTCAGGCAGGGCTGGTGTAAGGATTGCCTCGGCTCACCTGTGCCCATCAAATGCAGCCTCACCACTGCCAATAAATGCAGCATCACCAGCGCCCATCAAATGCAGACTCACCACGCCCACCAAATGCAGACTCACCGCGCCCAACAAATGTAGCCTCACCAGCGCCAAGCAAATGCAGCCTCACCAGCGCCCAACAAATACAGACTCACCTGTGCCCATCAAATGCAGCCTCATCTGCGCCCAACAAATGCAGACTCACCTGTGCCCATCAAATGCAGCCTCACCAGCGCCCAACAATTGCAGCCTCATCTGCGCCCATCAAATGCAGCCTCATCCGTACCCATCAATGCAGTCTCACCAAAGCCAATCAATTCAGTCTCCCCAGTGCCCTTCAATGCCGCTTCACCACTGCTAATCAATGCAGCCTCATGGGGGGGGGGCCTCGGTAAACACTTGGCATTTGGCAGATCAGTCACTATATACATATACACATTTGCAAATTGCATGTGATAATACAATCTCATATCTCAGCCAGGGACCGTTTTTAATCACTATACCAGGTGACGGTTTTGGCCGCAAACTGCTTTGTATCCCACGACGTGACTCTGTGCTTGGTGTTCCTCACTCGCAACAATGTTAATCTCTGCTGTGCCTGCCTCAGGCAGTGCCACCTACAGGCTTCACCAGGATCACCAGCGGCCGGGCACCCTAGGTGGCAGTGCGCCCTAGGTGGCTGACTAGTATCTGGCCCTCGAGGCATTATTCTTCTCACTGACACCAGCAATGGGGCACTATTCCTACCAATGACACAACAATGGGACACTATTCCACCCAGTGACACCAACCATGGGGCACTTTTTTCCTCCAATACTAATGACAGGGCACTATTCTCAGTAGTTCTGACCAGAGGTGCTATGTCTTTTTTTTTTACTCCCACCGACCACTTAGTCAAAGGCATTGCTTACTCTCACTGCCGCTGGGGTAATTTTTACTCTTGGGGGACCACAGTCTGGCCCCTCTAATGTCCAAAGGACAATAAACTGGCCCTTTGTTGAGAAAGTTTGGAGACCTCTGTTTTAATGTGTGTCCCACCATCTGCACCTATTCACCTTCACTTCAAGAGATTCAGGAGGTGGTTGTCCTCAAAGGTCTGAGGGGTCAGAGCCAAAAAGCAGATTGGATATCAATTGAGAGGAATCCATCAGAAAATAAAGGATAGAGGTGGGAGAGCAACCTTCCGTGAACGAAGGAAGAGAAAAGGTCCTGTCGATATGTAGGATAAGATCAATTTCTCTTGATGCTACGGAGGTCCCAATCCTGGATTCTCAGGTGGGTATAGTACTGGTAGGACACACTTGGATGGACCAATAAACAGAGAAATGTCAAACATTTGGCGAAGTGGCAAGTTATAGCCATGCCTACGAAGTGTACCTCTTGGTGCAATACATTTTTTAGATGTTGGTCAAACTTGTTGACTTTGGCCATCACTAAATAGACCACACTGGACATCTCTGCCATTCAGTTCACAATGGGTTTTTGACCTACCCTCATCCCTCACCTTCACTTTACCCCTTACCCTTACATTATGCAGGGTGAAGACTATCATATGCCAATACTGGGTGCCTAAAGCACCAGGGTTGTGAGTTGCATGCTCCTCTGTAACAACTGGTAGTGCCAGAGTTTTACTTTGTACTTCAGCTGGCAGAAAAGAGCTTGTCATATGGCTAGCACTGAAGGGAGTTCAGAGCAGCATTTTCTCCGGGAAAAGCTAATATTTTCAGCCCTTCTGTTGATTTTTCCGAGCATGCGTCGACTTGATTCTGAGCATGCGTGGATTTTTGACTGATGGATTTCCCCACAGACGATCATTTTTTTTTCTATCGTTTTTTTAAACATAAGAAAATTTTAAAACAGGTTCTATTTTTTTTTCACCGATGGGAAAAAAAACGATGGGGCCCACACACGATCGGTTCGCCCGATGAAAACGGTCCATCGATCGTGTTTACAGGGCATAAGGCCTTATAGGCTGAAACGCGTCAACCATTCCTATTTGTGTTTGTCCACTGTGGCTTGTTAAAAAGAAAAACACTACTAATTTTTAAGAGCAACGGCCGGAGTGCAGATCATCTTTTCTTCATTACCCCAATGCACCTGCCTTAGGATGTGCATTTTAGAACAACGCACAGCAACACAATAATGTGCGTTGCTTTGTGGTGTGCTAAAAAAAAGTAGTGCATGCAGATAATACTAATAATTTCAGGAGCTGAAAAACAACAAGTCCCAGCATTCTCAGCAAACCTTTTTTGATGAAACCTGCAGTAATGGTGGAGTTGTTTGTTACCCGCAGAAACACGTCTCTATTTACTCTGAAAGATGATACCTGTGTGCTGCTGGATTAGAGATCCAATACAGGACCAGATCCACTTCTGATCTGAAAGTATTGGTTGCCCAAATAAGTATATATATATATATGTGATGACTATGACTTTAAACAATGTTTAAATAAATGACTTAAAAACCCTGGAACAGTATCGGATTCCAGGGGCTGCTACCCCAATCACATTAGGCAGTATATATACCCCTCTATATACCTGGGGGACCTCTGCCAGTTTTACCTGGGCAGAACAAGGTCTGGGGAGCTCAGGACAGACAGACAGCAGTCTGGTCTGATACTAGAGACAATTCCTTCTGATGTATTGAGTGTCCTCTTCCCATTCATTACCCAGGGATCAATACGGAGAGCTGATGTTTGCGGATGTTTTAACCGGGGTTTAAGCTTAAACCTAATGACTCACAATAGGGGGCCCAGGACAGCCAATTTGCAAGTGACTTAAGTTGCAGGAAAGTAGGAGAGAAAATGTACAAGTGAGCAAAGAAAAGAAAAAAATATATCAAAGAGGAATGTCTGTCTACAAGAGATAGATAGATAGATAGATAGATAGATAGATAGATAGATAGATAGATAGATAGATAGATAGATAGATAGATAGATAGATAGATAGATAGATAGATAGATAGATAGATAGAGATACAGATCTATAGATAGAGATAGATAGATAGATAGATAGATAGATAGATAGATAGATAGATAGATAGATAGATAGATAGATAGATAGATAGATAGATAGAGATACAGATCTATAGATAGAGATCGATAGATAGATAGATAGATAGATAGATAGATAGATAGATAGATAGATAGATAAATCTATAGATAGAGATAGATAGATAGATAGATAGATAGATAGATAGATAGATAGATAGATAGATAGATAGATAGATAGATAGAGATAGATAGATAGATAGATAGATAGATAGATAGATAGATAGATAGATAGATAGATAGATAGATAGATAGATAGAAAGATAGATAGATAGATAGATAGATAGATAGATAGATAGATAGATAGATAGATAGATAGACAGACAGATCTATAGATAGATAGATAGATAGATAGATAGATAGATAGATAGATAGATAGATAGATAGATAGATAGATAGATAGATAGATAGATAGATAGATCTATAGATATAGATAGATAGATAGATAGATAGATAGATAGATAGATAGATAGATAGATAGATAGAAGAACTGGTGATTAATAGATATATAAATGAGGAAGAAAAAATGAAGAAAGAAAGAAAGAAAGAAAGAAAGAAAGAAAGAAAGAAAGAAAGAAAGAAAGAAAGAAAGAAATGGTAGATAGATAGATAGCGAGAAAGGTAGACAGGAGGATGGGAGAGATACATGGAGAGACAGGGAGAGAAAGAAATTAATTTAGAGATAGGAAGTGATAGATGAGATAGATAGATAGATAGATAGATAGATAGATAGATAGATAGATAGATAGATAGATAGATAGATAGATAGATAGATAGATAGATAGATAGATAGATAGATCTATAGAGATAGATAGATAGATAGATAGATAGATAGATAGATAGATAGATAGATAGATAGATCTATAGAGATAGATAGATAGATAGATAGATAGATAGATAGATAGATAGATAGATAGATAGATAGATAGATAGATCTATAGAGATAGATAGATAGATAGATAGATAGATAGATAGATAGATAGATAGATAGATAGATAGATAGATAGATAGATAGATAGATAGATAGATAGATAGATCTATAGAGATAGATAGATAGATAGATAGATAGATAGATAGATAGATAGATAGATAGATAGAACTGATGATTAATAGATATATAAATGAGGAAGATAGACAGAAGAATGGAAGAAATACATGGAGAGAAAGAGAGAGAAAGAAAGAAAAAATGAAGAAAGAAAGAAAGAAAGAAAGAAAGAAAGAAAGAAAGAAAGAAAGAAATGATAGATAGATAGATAGATAGATAGATAGATAGATAGATAGATAGATAGATAGATAGATAGATAGATAGATAGATAGATAATAGATAGATAGATAGATAGATAGATAGATAGATAGATAGATAGATAGATAGAAGAACTGATGATTAATATATATAAATGAGGAAGATAGACAGAAGAAATACATGGAGAGAAAGAGAGAGAGAGAAAGAAAGAAAAAAGAAAGAAAGAAAAGAAAGAAAGAAAGAAAGAAATGGTCGATAGATAATGAGAAATGTAAACAGGAGGATGGGAGAGATACATGGAGAGAAAGGGAGAGATATAATTAAATTAAGAGATGATAGATAGATAGATAGATAGATAGATAGATAGATAGATAGATAGATAGATAGATAGATAGATAGATAGATAGATAGATAGATAGATAGAAAATAGAAATAGTAATGATATGTTTGGCTGGTAAAAAAGATGAGAGTTGATATATCAATAGAATGAGATTGATGGAGAGAGTGAGAAGAGAATGGGAAAGAAAAAAAAGGAAGAAAGGAAGAAAGAAGAGACAGAGAGATAGAAATAGATATAGATCATATAGAGGGCTGATAGATTTTTCAGATATTTTACCCCCCAATATAGAGTATAGAGCTCGGTGTATGTTTCAGTAAAGTATGTAAAACTCTGTTGTTGTAACTTGCTTCCGATTCGCAGCCTTTTCCTCGGGAAATTGTTGAATAAATCCTTTTATTTGGAAAGTGTTGCCAATAATCTTCTGACACCAGAGGTTCCTTAGACATAGATGTAGGAGTAGATCGTCTCCTGATAGGAGCATCCACTACCAAAGCTGAACATTTGTCACCCTGCCAGGAAAAAAAAAAAAAAAAAAACTTTTACCTTTTCAGAAATCCTGGGAGGCCACGCCCATTTCGTAGCTTTCAGATAAGAAGCTGAAGATACATTTGGAAGGGTTAACATATTAGAGAAGAAGCTCCCCCGTCCTGGCCAATCAGCTCCCGGCCCTGGCAGCTATAATATAGCAGTAAAGACTGTGTGCTCTCACAGGCTCCCCAGCCCTGCTTGCTCCCATTACAATCAAACCTTTTTTTTTTTTTTCTTTTTTTTTTTTTTCCTTTTTCTTTTTTTTTTTCCCTGTAAACTTTTGCTGGCCCTTGTTGTCTTGGGCCGTGTGTGGGGGTGCAGCCCGATGTGTAGCTCAGAATTCTATGAACACCTGTCTTGGAGGGAATCGGTGGATAATCTGGCAGACAGGCAGCGCGTGCGGACCTAGAAGACAGGAGAAGGAGGCAGGGAGCCTGAAGAACACATCGTCACTGACGGGCTGAGCTGGCACAAGTGCCACAGGATCATTCACATGGACGAGATGCTGGCACTCCGGAGAATTCTGCTGCTGGGGGTTCTGACCAGTGCGCTGCTGCTCCCTCCTCCTGCCCTCACCTGTGGACCGGGCAGAGGGATTGGCAAGAGAAGGCCCCCCAAGAAGCTCACCCCCTTATCCTATAAGCAGTTCATCCCCAATGTCGCCGAGAAGACCCTGGGGGCCAGTGGAAGATATGAAGGAAAGATTACTAGGAACTCGGAGAGGTTTAAAGAGCTCACCCCAAATTATAACTCTGACATCATATTTAAAGACGAGGAGAACACAGCAGCTGACAGACTCATGACTCAGGTACTGACCGGTGTACAACGCTACCGCCTTGTGGTCGCTATGACAGGACTCAGGTATAGGGGGTCTATGGAGCTTCCCTATGTATTCATTATAAGTCCTCAGGACAAAGGTATAGGGGGGCTAGAAAAATGTATAATTTAGTCATATAAGTCCTCAGGACACAGGTATAGGGGGGCTAGAAAAATGTTTCATTTAGTCATTATAGGTCCTCAGGACACAGGTATAGGGGGGCTAGAAAAATGTTTCATTTAGTCATTATAGGTCCTCAGGACACAGGTATAGGGGGGCTAAAAAAATGTTTCATTTACTCATTATAAGTCCTCAGGATTCAGGTATAGGGGGGCTAGAAAAATGTTTCATTTAGTCATTATAAGTCCTCAGGATTCAGGTATAGGGGGGCTAAAAAAATGTTTCATTAAGTCATTATAGGTCCTCAGGACACAGGTATAGGGGGGCTAAAAAAATGTTTAATTTACTCATTATAAGTCCTCAGGATTCAGGTTTAGGGGGGCTAGAAAAATGTTTAATTTAGTCATTATAAGTCTTCAGGATTCAGGTATAGGGGGGCTAGAAAAATGTTTCATTTAGTCATTATAAGTCCTCAGGATTCAGGTATAGGGGAGGCTATGAAGCTGTTTTATTAGATCATTATGACAGGTCCACTCCTCAGGATTTAGGTAAAGGGGTGTCCCAAAACCTGGTTTATTTAGTCATTATGTGGCTACCGCCTTGTGGTCGCTATGACAGGTCCTCTGAACTCAGGTCTATGGAGCTTCCCTATGTATTCATTATAAGTCCTCAGGACAAAGGTATAGGGGGGCTAGAAAAATGTTTCATTTAGTCATTATAAGTCTTCAGCACACAGGTATAGGGGGGCTTGAAAAATGTTTCATTTAGTCATTATAAGTCCTCAGGATTCAGGTATAGGGGGGGTCTATGGAGCTGCCCTGTGTATTTATTATGATAAGTCCTCAGGACACAGGTATAGGGGGGGCTAGACAAATGTTTCATTTAGTCATTATAAGTCCTCAGGACACAGGTATAGGGGGGCTAGAAAAATGTTTCATTTAGTCATTATAGGTCCTCAGGATTCAGGTATAGGGGAGGCTATGAAGCTGTTTTATTAGATCATTATGACAGGTCCACTCCTCAGGATTTAGGTAAAGGGGTGTCCCAAAACCTGGTTTATTTAGTCATTATGTGGGCTTCTCAGGATTCGGGTATAGAAGGGTCTATGAAGCTGCTACTTGTAGTCAGAAGTCCTCAGGATTGAGATATAAGCTGTTTTATTAATCTTTATGACAGGTTCTCAGGATTTAAGTAAAGGGGTGTCCTAAAAGATGGTTGATTTAATCATTGTGACAGTTGTTTAGGATTCAGCTATGGAAGGGTCTGTGAAGCTGGTACTTGTAGTTATTATAGGTCCCCAGTCATTCAGATATATAGAGACGTCTATAAAATGTCTCATGAATTCATTCCTTAGGAGTCTATATAAAGATGTTTTATGAAATGATTATGACAGGTCCTTAGAATCCAGATATATAGAGGGGGGGGGGGGGGCTATAAAAAATGTTTCATTTACTCATTTTGATAAGTCCTCAGGGTTCAGTTAAAGGAGTGCCTGTAAACTGTTTCATCAGGATTCATGCATAGGGGTGTCTATAAGACCTTTTTTCTTTTAGTCAATATGGTAGGTCCTCAGGATTCAGTTTTAAGGATATTTATAAGACTATTTAATTTACACTTTATTATCAGTCCTTAGAATTCAATTATATGGGTATCTATAGGACTATTTTATTTATTTACCATTATGATAGGTCCCCAGAATTCAGGTATAGGTGTGTCTTTAAGACTATTTCATTTAGTC